>NW_025728704.1:0-300000 GCF_021461385.2 Schistocerca piceifrons
AAGAATAGAGACTCTTCTTACAGTCGGTGCTTTGAGCATTCCCTGTGAGACCAGAATTAGTTTCCGATACACCTCAGCAAGTTCAATGTATTCCTGGGACCTTCACATTGACGAAGAAACACAGAAATCGCATCGGAATTAAATACAAAAGGCACAATGTCGCCTTAAGTACAAGAATAGAGACTCTTCTTACAGTCGGTGCTTTGAGCATTCCTTGTGAGACCAGAATTAGTTTCCGATACACCACTCCTGGTTCAATGTATTCCTTGGACATTCACATTGACGATGAAACACAGAAATCGCATCGGAATGAAATAAAAAAGGCAAACTGCCGCGTAAGTACAAGAGTAGAGACTCTTCTCGCAGTCGGTGCTTTCAGCATTCCCTGTGAGACCAGTATTAGTTTCCGATACACATCAGCAGGTTCAATGTATTCCTGGGACCCTCACATTGACGAAGAAACACAGAAATCGCATCGGAATTAAATAAAAATGGCACAATGTCGCCTTAAGTACAAGAATAGAGACTCTTCTTACACTCGGTGCTTTGAGCATTCCCTGTGAGACCAGTATTAGTTTCCGATACACAACTGCAGGTTCAATGTATTCCTTGGACCTTCACATTGACGATGAAACACATAAATCGCATCGGAATGAAATACAAAAGGCAAACTGCCGCGTAAGTACAAGAATAGAGACTCTTCTTACAGTCGGTGCTTTCAGCATTCCCTGTGAGACCAGTATTAGTTTCCGATACACCTCAGGAGGTTCAATGTATTCCTAGGACCTTCACATTGACGATGAAACACAGAAATCGCATCGGAATTAAATACAAAATGCGCAATGCCGCCTTAAGTACAAGAATAGAGACTCTTCTTACAGTCGGTGCTTTGAGCATTCTCTGTGAGACCAGAATTAGTTTCCGATACACCACTCCAGGTTCAATGTATTCCTTGGACATTCACATTGACGATGAAACACAGAAATCGCATCGGAATGAAATACAAACGTCAAACTGTCGCGTAAGTACAAGAATAGAGACTCTACTTACAGTCGGTGCTTTCAGGATTCCTGTGAGACCAGTATTAGTTTCCAACACACCTCAGCAGGTTCAATGTATTCCTAGGACCTTCACATTGACGATGAAACACAGAAATCGCGTCGGAATTAAATAGAAAAAGCGCAATGCCGCCTTAAGTACAAGAATAGAGACTCATCTTACAGTCGGTGCTTTGAGCATTCCCTGTGAGACCAGTATTAGTTTCCGATACATAACTGCAGGTTCAATGTATTCCTTGGACCTCCACATTGACGATGAAACACAGAAATCGCATCGGAATGAAATACAAAAGACAAACTGCCGCGTAAGTAGAAGAATAGACGGTCTTCTTGCAGTCGGTGCTTTCAGCATTCCCTGTGAGACCAGTATTAGTTTCCGATACACATCAGCAGGTTCAATGTATTCCTAGGACCTTCACATTGATGATGAAACACAGAAATCCCATCGGAATTAAATACAAAAGGCACAATGTCGCCTTAAGTACAGCAATAGAGACTCTTCTTACACTCGGTGCTTTGAGCATTCCCTGTCAGACCAGTATTAGTTTCCGATACACCACTGCAGGTTCAATGTATTCCTTGGAACTTCACATTGACGATGAAACACAGAAATCGCATCGGAATGAAATACAAAAGGCAAACTGCCGCGTAAGTACAAGAATAAAGACTCTTCTTACTGTCGGTGCTTTCAGCATTCCCTGTGAGACCAGTATTAGTTTCCGATACACCTTAGCAGGTTCAATGTATTCCTAGGACCTTCACATTGACGATGAAACACAGATATCGCATCGGAATTAAATACAAAAGTCTCAATGACGCCTTAAGTACAAGAATAGAGACTCTTCTTACAGTCGGTGATTTCAGCATTCCCTGTGAGACCAGTATTAGTTTCCGATACACCACTCCAGGTTCAATGTAATCCTTCGACATTCACATTGACGATGAGACACAGAAATCGCATCGGAATGAAATACAAAAGGCGACCTGCCGCGTAAGTACAAGAATAGAGACTCTTCTTATAGTCGGTGCTTTGAGCATTCCCTGTGAGACCAGTATTAGTTTCCGATACACCACTCCAGGTTCAATGTATTCCTTGGACCTTCACATTGACGATGAAACACAGAAATCGCATCGGAATGGAATACAAAAGGCAAACTGCCGCGTAAGTACAAGAATAGAGACTCTTCTTACAGTCGGTGCATTCAGCATTCCCTGTGAGACCAGTATTAGTTTCCGATACACCTCAGCGTGTTCAATGTATTCCTAGGACCTTCACATTGACGATGAAACACAGAAATCGCATCGGTATTAAATACAAAAGGCACAATGTCGCCTTAAGTACAAGAATAGAGGCTCTTCTTACAGTCGTAGCTTTGAGCATTCCCTGTGAGACCAGAATTAGTTTCCGATACACCTCAGCAGGTTCAATGTATTCCTGGGACCTTCACATTGACGCAGAAACACAGAAATCACATCGGAATTAAATACAAACGGCACAATGTCGCCTTCAGTACAACAATAGAGACTCCTCTTACAGTCGGTGCTTTGAGCATTCCCTGTGAGACCAGTATTAGTTTCCGATAGACCACTCCAGGTTCAGTGTATTCCTTGGACATTCACATTGACGATGAAACACAGAAATCGCATCGGAATGAAATACAAAAGGCGAACTGTCGCGTAAGTACACGAATAGAGACTCTTCTTACAGTCGGTGCTTTCGGCATTCCCTGTGATACCAGTATTAGTTTCCGATACATCTCAGCAGGTTCAATGTATTCCTAGGACCTTCACATTGACGATGAAACACAGAAATCGCATCGGAATTAAATACAAAAGGCACAATGTCGCCTTAAGTACAAGAATAGAGACTCTTCTTACAGTCGGTGCTTTGAGCATTCCTTGTGAGACCAGAATTAGTTTCCGATACACCACTGCAGCTTCAATGTATACCTTGGACCTTCACATTGACGATGAAACACAGAAATCGCATCGGAATGAAATAAAAAAGGCAAACTGCCGCGTAAGTACAAGAGTAGAGACTCTTCTCGCAGTCGGTGCTTTCAGCATTCCCTGTGAGACCAGTATTAGTTTCCGATACACCTCAGCAGGTTCAATGTATTCCTGGGACCCTCACATTGACGAAGAAACACAGAAATCGCATCGGAATTAAATACAAATGGCACAATGTCGCCTTAAGTACAAGAATAGAGACTCTTCTTACACTCGGTGCTTTGAGCATTCCCTGTGAGACCAGTATTAGTATCCGATACACAACTGCAGGTTCAATGTATTCCTTGGACCTTCACATTGACGATGAAACACATAAATCGCATCGGAATGAAATACAAAAGGCAAACTGCCGCGTAAGTACAAGAATAGAGACTCTTCTTACAGTCGGTGCTTTCAGCATTCCCTGTGAGACCAGTATTAGTTTCCGATACACCTCAGGAGGTTCAATGTATTCCTAGGACCTTCACATTGACGATGAAACACAGAAATCGCATCGGAATTAAATACAAAATGCGCAATGCCGCCTTAAGTACAAGAATAGAGACTCTTCTTACAGTCGGTGCTTTGAGCATTCCCTATGAGACCAGAATTAGTTTCCGATACACCACTCCAGGTTCAATGTGTTCCTTGGACATTCACATTGACGATGAAACACAGAAATCGCATCGGAATGAAATACAAACGGCAAACTGTCGCGTAAGTACAAGAATAGAGACTCTACTTACAGTCGGTGCTTTCAGGATTCCTGTGAGACCGGTATTAGTTTCCAATACACCTCAGCAGGTTCAATGTATTCCTAGGACCTTCACATTGACGATGAAACACAGAAATCGCATCTTAATTAAATAGAAAAAGCGCAATGCCGCCTTAAGTACAAGAATAGAGACTCATCTTACAGTCGGTGCTTTGAGCATTCCCTATGAGACCAGTATTAGTTTCCGATACATAACTGCAGGTTCAATGTCTTCCTTGGACCTCCACATTGACGAAGAAACACAGAAATCGCATCGGAATTAAATACAAAAGTCTCAATGACGCCTTAAGTACAAGAATAGAGACTCTTCTTACAGTCGGTGCTTTGAGCATTCCCTGTGAGACCAGTATTAGTTTCCGATACACCACTCCAGCTTCAATGTAATCCTTCGACATTCACATTGACGATGAGACACAGAAATCGCATCGGAATGAAATACAAAAGGCGACCTGCCGCGTAAGTACAAGAATAGAGACTCTTCTTATAGTCGGTGCTTTGAGCATTCCCTGTGAGACCAGTATTAGTTTCCGATTCACCACTCCATGTTCAATGTATTCCTTGGACCTTAACATTGACGATGAAACACAGAAATCGCATCGGAATGGAATACAAAAGGCAAACTGCCGCGTAAGTACAAGAATAGAGACTCTTCTTACACTCGGTGCTTTGAGCATTCCCTGTCAGACCAGTATTAGTTTCCGATACACTACTGCAGGTTCAATGTAATCCTAGGACCTTCACATTGACGATGAAACACAGAAAACACATCGGAATTAAATACAAACGGCACAATGTCGCCTTCAGTACAACAATAGAGACTCCTCTTACAGTCGGTGCTTTGAGCATTCCCTGTGAGACCAGTATTACTTTCCGATAGACCACTCCAGGTTCAGTGTATTCCTTGGACATTCACATTGACGATGAAACACAGAAATCGCATCGGAATGAAATACAAAAGGCGAACTGTCGCGTAAGTACAAGAATAGAGACCCTTCTTACTGTCGGTGTTTTCAGCATTCCCTGTGGGACCAGTATTAGTTTCCGATACACCTCAGCAGGTTCAATGTATTCCTAGGACCTTCACATTGACGAAAAACACAGAAATCGCATCGGAATTAAATACAAAAGGCACAACGTTGCCTTAAGTACATGAATAGAGACTCTTCTTAAAGTCGGTGCTTTGAGCATTCCCTGTGAGACCAGAATTAGTTTCCGATACACCACTCCAGGTTCAATGTATTCCTTGGACCTTCACATTGACGCTGAAACACAGAAATCGCATCGGAATGGAATACAAAAGGCAAACTGCCGCGTAAGTAAAAGAATAGAGACTCTTCTTACAGTCGGTGCTTTCAGCATTCCCTGTGAGACCAGTATTAGTTTCCGATACACCACTGCAGGTTCAATGTAATCCTAGGACCTTCACATTGACGATGAAACACAGTAATCGCATCGGAATTAAATACAAAAGGCACAATGTCGCCTTAAGTACAAGAATAGAGACTCTTCTTACACTCGGTGCTTTGAGCATTCCCTGTCAGACCAGTATAAGTTTCCGATACACAACTGCATGTTCAATGTATTCCTTGGACCTTCACATTGACGATGAAACACAGATATCGCATCGGAATGGAATCCAAAAGGCAAACTGCCGCGTAAGTACAAGAATAGAGACTCTTCTTACAGTCGGTGCTTTCAGCATTCCCTGTGAGACCAGTATTAGTTTCCGATACGCCACTGCAGGATCAATGTAATCCTAGTAACTTCAGATTGACGATGAAACACAGAAATCGCATCGGAATTAAATACAAAAGGCACAATGTCGCCTTAAGTACTAGAATAGACACTCTTCTTACAGTCGGTGCTTTGAGCATTCCCTGTGAGACCAGTATTAGTTTCCGATACACCACTCGAGGTTCAATGTATTCCTTGGACATTCACATTGACGATGAAACACAGAAATCGCATCGGAATGAAATACAAAAGGCGAACTGCAGCGTAAGTACAAGAATAGAGACTCTTCTTACTGTCGGTGCTTTCAGCATTCCCTGTGAGAACAGTATTAGTTTCCGATACACCTCAGCAGGTTCAATGTATTCCTAGGACCTTCACATTGACGATGAAACACAGGAATCGCATCTGAATTAAACACAAAAGGCACAATGTCGCCTTAAGTACAAGAATAGAGACTCTTCTTACAGTCGGTGCTTTGAGCATACCCTGTGAGACCAGTATTAGTTTCCGATACACCACTCCAGGTTCAATGTATTTCTTGGACATTCACATTGACGATGAAACACAGAAATCGCATCGGAATGAAATACAAAAGGCAAACTGCCGCGAAAGTACAAGAATAGAGACTCTTCTTACAGTCGGTGCTTTCGGCATTCCCTGTGATACCAGTATTAGTTTCCGATACATCTCAGCAGGTTCAATGTATTCCTAGGACCTTCACATTGACGATGAAACACAGAAATCGCATCGGAATTAAATACAAAAGGCACAATGTCGCCTTAAGTACAAGAATAGAGACTCTTCTTACAGTCGGTGCTTTGAGCATTCCTTGTGAGACCAGAATTAGTTTCCGATACACCACTCCTGGTTCAATGTATTCCTTGGACCTTCACATTGACGATGAAACACAGAAATCGCATCGGAATGAAATACAAAAGGCAAACTGCCGCGTAAGTACAAGAGTAGAGACTCTTCTCGCAGTCGGTGCTTTCAGCATTCCCTGTGAGACCAGTATTAGTTTCCGATACACCTCAGCAGGTTCAATGTATTCCTGGGACCCTCACATTGACGAAGAAACACAGAAATCGCATCGGAATTAAATACAAATGGCACAATGTCGCCTTAAGTACAAGAATAGAGACTCTTCTTACACTCGGTGCTTTGAGCATTCCCTGTGAGACCAGTATTAGTTTCCGATACACAACTGCAGGTTCAATGTATTCCTTGGACCTTCACATTCACGATGAAACACATAAATCGCATCGGAATGAAATACAAAAGGCAAACTAACGCGTAAGTACAAGAATAGAGACTCCTCTTACATTCGGTGCTTTCAGCATTCCCTGTGAGACCAGTATTAGTTTCCGATACACCTCAGGAGGTTCATTGTATTCCTAGGACCTTCACATTGACGATGAAACACAGAAATCGTATCGGAATTAAATACAAAATGCGCAATGCCGCCTTAAGTACAAGAATAGAGACTCTTCTTACAGTCGGTGCTTTGAGCATTCCCTGTGAGACCAGAATTAGTTTCCGATACACCACTCCAGGTTCAATGTATTCCTTGGACATTCACATTGACGATGAAACACAGAAATCGCATCGGAATGAAATACAAACGGCAAACTGTCGCGTAAGTACAAGAATAGAGACTCTACTTACAGTCGGTGCTTTCAGGATTCCTGTGAGACCAGTATTAGTTTCCAATACACCTCAGCAGGTTCAATGTATTCCTAGGACCTTCACATTGACGATGAAACACAGAAATCGCATCGGAATTCAATAGAAAAAGCGCAATGCCGCCTTAAGTACAAGAATAGAGACTCTTCTTACAGTCGGTGCTTTGAGCATTCCCTGTGAGACCAGTATTAGTTTCCGAACCACCACTGCTGGTTCAATGTATTCCTTGGACCTTCACATTGACGATGAAACACAGAAATCGCATCGGAATTAAATACACAAGGCACAATGACGCTTTAAGTACAAGAATAGAGACTCTTCTTACAGTCGGGGCTTTGAGCATTCCCTGTGAGACCAGAATTAGTTTCCGATACACCACTCCAGGTTCAATGTATTCCTTGGACCTTCACATTGACTATGAAACACAGAAATCGCATCGGAATGAAATAAAAAAAGCAAACTGCCGCGTAAGTACAAGAATAGAGACTCTTCTTACAGTCGGTGCTTTCAGCATTCCCTGTGAGACAAGTATTAGTTTCCGATACACCTCAGCAGGTTCAATGTATTCCTAGGACCTTCACATTGACGAAGAAACACAGAAATCGCATCGGAATTAAATACAAAAAGCACAATGTCACATTAAGTACAAGAATAGAGACTCTTCTTACACTCGGTGCTTGGGCATTCCCTGTGAGACCAGGATTAGTTTCCGATACACAACTGCAGGTTCAATGTATTCCTTGGACCTTCACATTGACGATGAAACACAGAAATCGCATCGGAATGAAATACAAAAGACAAACTGCCGCGTAAGTAAAAGAATAGAGGGTCTTCTTGCAGTCGGTGGTTTCAGCATTCCCTGTGAGACCAGTATTAGTTTCCGATACACCTCTACAGGTTCAATGTATTCCTAGGACCTTCACATTGACGATGAAACACAGAAATCGCATCGGAATTAAATACAAATGGCACAATGTCGCCTTAAGTACAAGAATAGAGACTCTTCTTACACTCGGTGCTTTGAGCATTCCCTGTGAGACCAGTATTTGTTTCCGATACACCACTGCAGGTTCAATGTATTCCTTGGACCTTCACATTGACGATGAAACACAGAAATCGCATCGGAATGAAATACAAAAGGCAAACTGCCGCGTAAGTACAAGAATAGAGACTCTTCTTACAGTCGGTGCTTTGAGCATTCCCTGTGGGACCAGTATTAGTTTTCGATACACCTCCGCAGGATCAATGTAGTTCTAGGTCCTTCACATTGACGATTAAACACAGAATTCGCATCGGAATTAAATACAAAAGTCACAATGACGCCTTAAGTACAAGAATAGAGACTCTTCTTACAGTCGGTGCTTTGAGCATTCCCTGTGAGACCAGTATTAGTTTCCGATACACCACTCCAGGTTCAATGTAATCCTTGGACATTCACATTGACGATGAAACACAGAAATCGCATCGGAATGAAATACAAAATGCGACCTGCTGCGTAAGTACAAGAATAGAGACTCTTCTTACAGTCGGTGCTTTCAGCATTCCCTGTGAGACTAGTATTAGTTTCCGATACACCACTCCAGGTTCAATGTATTCCTTGGACCTTCACATTGACGATGAAACACAGAAATTGCATCGGAATGAAATACAAAAGGCAAACTACCGGGTAAGTACAAGAATAGAGACTCTTCTTACAGTCGGTCCTTTCAGCTTCCCTGTGAGACCAGTATTAGTTTCCGATACACCTCAGAAGGTGCAATGAATTCCTAGGACCTTCACATTGACGATGAAACACAGAAATCGCATCGGAATGAAATACAAAATGCGACCTGCTGCGTAAGTACAAGAATAGAGACTCTTCTTACAGTCGGTGCTTTGAGCATTCCCTGTGAGACCAGTATTAGTTTCCGATACACCACTGCAGGTTCAATGAATTCCTTGGACCTTCACATTAACGATGAAACACAGAAATCGCATCGGAATGAAATACAAAAGGCAAACTGCCGCGTAAGTACAAGAATAGGGACTCTTCTTACAGTCGGTGCTTTCAGCATTCCCTGTGAGACCAGTATTAGTTTCCGATACATCTCAGCAGGTTCAATGTATTCCTATGACCTTCATATTGACGATGAAATACAGAAATCGCATCGGAATTAAATACAAAAAGCGCAATGCCGCCTTAAGTACAAGAATAGAGACTCTTCTTACAGTCGGTGCTTTGAGCATTCCCTGTGAGACCAGAATTAGTTTCCGATACACCACTACAGGTTCAATGTTTTCCTAGGACCTTCACATTGACGATGAAACACAGAAATCGCATCGGAATTAAATACAAAAGGCACAATGTCGCCTTAAGTACAAGAATAGAGACTCTTCTTACACTCGGTGCTTTGAGCATTCCCTGTGAGACCAGTATTAGTTTTCGATACACCACTGCAGGTTCAATGTATTCCTTGGACCTTCACATTGACGATGAAACACAGAAATCGCATCAGAATTAAATACAAAAGGCAAACTGCCGCGTAAGTACAAGAATAGAGACTCTTCTTACTGTCGGTGCTTTCAGCATTCCCTGTGAGACCAGAATTAGTTTCCGATACACCACTCCTGGTTCAATGTATTCCTTGGACCTTCACAATGACGATGAAACATAGAAATCGCATCGGAATGAAATACAAAAGGCAAACTGCCGCGTAAGTACAAGAATAGAGACTCTTCTCGCAGTCGGTGCTTTCAGCATTCCCTGTGAGACCAGTATTAGTTTCCGATACACCTCAGCACGTTCAATGTATTCCTAGGACTTTCACATTGACGATGAAACACAGAAATCGCATCGGAATTAAATACAAAAGGCACAATGTCGCCTTAAGTACAAGAATAGAGACTCTTCTTACACTCGGTGCTTTGAGCATTCCATGTGAGACCAGAATTAGTTTCCGATACACCTCAGCAGGTTCAATGTAATCCTAGGACCTTGACATTGACGATGAAACGCAGAAATCGCATCGGAATTAAATACAAAAAGCGCAATGCCGCCTTAAGTACAAGAATAGAGACTCTTCTTACAGTCGGTGCTTTGAGCATTCCCTGTGAGACCAGAATTAGTTTCCGATACACCACTACAGGTTCAATGTTTTCCTAGGACCTTCACATTGACGATGAAACACAGAAATCGCATCGGAATTAAATACAAAAGGCACAATGTCGCCTTAAGTACAAGATTAGAGACTCTTCTTACAGTCGGTGCTTTGAGCATTCCCTGTGAGACCAGTATTAGTTTCCGATACACCACTGCAGGTTCAATGTATTCCTTGGACCTTCACATTGACGATGAAACACAGAAATCGCATCGGAATGAAATACAAAAGCAAACTGCCGCGTAAGTACAAGAATAGAGACTCTTCTTACAGTCGGTGCTTTCAGCATTCCCTGTGGGACCAGTATTAGTTTATGATACACCACTCCAGGTTCAATGTAATCCTTGGACATTCACAATGACGATGAAACACAGAAATCTCATCGGAATTAAATACAAAAGGCACAATGTCGCCTTAAGTACAAGAATAGAGACTCTTCTTACACTCGGTGCTTTGAGCATTCCCTGTGAGACCAGTATTAGTTTTCGATACACCACTGCAGGTTCAATGTATTCATAGGACCTTCACATTGACGATGAAACACAGAAATCGCATCAGAATGAAATACAAAAGGCAAACTGCCGCCTTAAGTACAAGAATAGAGACTCTTCTTACTGTCGGTGCTTTCAGAATTCCCTGTGAGACCAGAATTAGTTTCCGATACACCACTCCTGGTTCAATGTATTCCTTGGACCTTCACAATGACGATGAAACACGGAAATCGCATCGGAATGAAATACAAAAGGCAAACTGCCGCGTAAGTACAAGAATAGAGACTCTTCTCGCAGTCGGTGGTTTCAGCATTCCCTGTGAGACCAGTATTAGTTTCCGATACACCTCTACAGGTTCAATGTATTCCTAGGACCTTCACATTGACGATGAAACACAGAAATCGCATCGGAATGAAATACAAAAGGCAAACTGCCGCGTAAGTACAAGAATAGAGACTCTTCTTACAGTCGGTGCTTTGAGCATTCCCTGTGGGACCAGTATTAGTTTTCGATACACCTCCGCAGGATCAATGTAGTTCTAGGTCCTTCACATTGACGATTAAACACAGAATTCGCATCGGAATTAAATACAAAAGTCACAATGACGCCTTAAGTACAAGAATAGAGACTCTTCTTACAGTCGGTGCTTTGAGCATTCCCTGTGAGACCAGTATTAGTTTCCGATACACCACTCCAGGTTCAATGTAATCCTTGGACATTCACATTGACGATGAAACACAGAAATCGCATCGGAATGAAATACAAAATGCGACCTGCTGCGTAAGTACAAGAATAGAGACTCTTCTTACAGTCGGTGCTTTCAGCATTCCCTGTGAGACTAGTATTAGTTTCCGATACACCACTCCAGGTTCAATGTATTCCTTGGACCTTCACATTGACGATGAAACACAGAAATTGCATCGGAATGAAATACAAAAGGCAAACTACCGGGTAAGTACAAGAATAGAGACTCTTCTTACAGTCGGTCCTTTCAGCTTCCCTGTGAGACCAGTATTAGTTTCCGATACACCTCAGAAGGTGCAATGAATTCCTAGGACCTTCACATTGACGATGAAACACAGAAATCGCATCGGAATGAAATACAAAATGCGACCTGCTGCGTAAGTACAAGAATAGAGACTCTTCTTACAGTCGGTGCTTTGAGCATTCCCTGTGAGACCAGTATTAGTTTCCGATACACCACTGCAGGTTCAATGAATTCCTTGGACCTTCACATTAACGATGAAACACAGAAATCGCATCGGAATGAAATACAAAAGGCAAACTGCCGCGTAAGTACAAGAATAGGGACTCTTCTTACAGTCGGTGCTTTCAGCATTCCCTGTGAGACCAGTATTAGTTTCCGATACATCTCAGCAGGTTCAATGTATTCCTATGACCTTCATATTGACGATGAAATACAGAAATCGCATCGGAATTAAATACAAAAAGCGCAATGCCGCCTTAAGTACAAGAATAGAGACTCTTCTTACAGTCGGTGCTTTGAGCATTCCCTGTGAGACCAGAATTAGTTTCCGATACACCACTACAGGTTCAATGTTTTCCTAGGACCTTCACATTGACGATGAAACACAGAAATCGCATCGGAATTAAATACAAAAGGCACAATGTCGCCTTAAGTACAAGAATAGAGACTCTTCTTACACTCGGTGCTTTGAGCATTCCCTGTGAGACCAGTATTAGTTTTCGATACACCACTGCAGGTTCAATGTATTCCTTGGACCTTCACATTGACGATGAAACACAGAAATCGCATCAGAATTAAATACAAAAGGCAAACTGCCGCGTAAGTACAAGAATAGAGACTCTTCTTACTGTCGGTGCTTTCAGCATTCCCTGTGAGACCAGAATTAGTTTCCGATACACCACTCCTGGTTCAATGTATTCCTTGGACCTTCACAATGACGATGAAACATAGAAATCGCATCGGAATGAAATACAAAAGGCAAACTGCCGCGTAAGTACAAGAATAGAGACTCTTCTCGCAGTCGGTGCTTTCAGCATTCCCTGTGAGACCAGTATTAGTTTCCGATACACCTCAGCACGTTCAATGTATTCCTAGGACTTTCACATTGACGATGAAACACAGAAATCGCATCGGAATTAAATACAAAAGGCACAATGTCGCCTTAAGTACAAGAATAGAGACTCTTCTTACACTCGGTGCTTTGAGCATTCCATGTGAGACCAGAATTAGTTTCCGATACACCTCAGCAGGTTCAATGTAATCCTAGGACCTTGACATTGACGATGAAACGCAGAAATCGCATCGGAATTAAATACAAAAAGCGCAATGCCGCCTTAAGTACAAGAATAGAGACTCTTCTTACAGTCGGTGCTTTGAGCATTCCCTGTGAGACCAGAATTAGTTTCCGATACACCACTACAGGTTCAATGTTTTCCTAGGACCTTCACATTGACGATGAAACACAGAAATCGCATCGGAATTAAATACAAAAGGCACAATGTCGCCTTAAGTACAAGATTAGAGACTCTTCTTACAGTCGGTGCTTTGAGCATTCCCTGTGAGACCAGTATTAGTTTCCGATACACCACTGCAGGTTCAATGTATTCCTTGGACCTTCACATTGACGATGAAACACAGAAATCGCATCGGAATGAAATACAAAAGCAAACTGCCGCGTAAGTACAAGAATAGAGACTCTTCTTACAGTCGGTGCTTTCAGCATTCCCTGTGGGACCAGTATTAGTTTATGATACACCACTCCAGGTTCAATGTAATCCTTGGACATTCACAATGACGATGAAACACAGAAATCTCATCGGAATTAAATACAAAAGGCACAATGTCGCCTTAAGTACAAGAATAGAGACTCTTCTTACACTCGGTGCTTTGAGCATTCCCTGTGAGACCAGTATTAGTTTTCGATACACCACTGCAGGTTCAATGTATTCATAGGACCTTCACATTGACGATGAAACACAGAAATCGCATCAGAATGAAATACAAAAGGCAAACTGCCGCCTTAAGTACAAGAATAGAGACTCTTCTTACTGTCGGTGCTTTCAGAATTCCCTGTGAGACCAGAATTAGTTTCCGATACACCACTCCTGGTTCAATGTATTCCTTGGACCTTCACAATGACGATGAAACACGGAAATCGCATCGGAATGAAATACAAAAGGCAAACTGCCGCGTAAGTACAAGAATAGAGACTCTTCTCGCAGTCGGTGCTTACAGCATTCCCTGTGAGACCAGTATTAGTTTCCGATACACCTCAGCAGGTTCAATGTATTCCTAGGACCTTCACATTGACGATGAAACACAGAAATCGCATCGGAATTAAATACAAAGTCACAATGACGCCTTAACTACAAGAATAGAGACTCTTCTTACAGTCGGTGCTTTGAGCATTCCCTGTGAGACCAGTATTAGTTTCCGATACACCACTGCAGGTTCAATGTATTCCTTGGACCTTCACATTGACGATGAAACACAGAAATCGCATCGGAATGAAATACAAAAGGCCAACTGCCGCGTAAGTACAAGAATAGAGACTCTCCTTACAGTCGGTGCTTTCAGCATTCCCTGTGAGACCAGTATTAGTTTCCGATACACCTCAGCAGGTTCAATGTACTCCAAAGACCTTCACATTGACGATGAAACACAGAAATCGCATCGGAATTAAATACAAAAGTCACAATGACGCCTTAAGTACAAGAATAGAGACTCTTCTTACAGTCGGTGATTTGAGCATTCCCTGTGAGACCAGTATTAGTTTCCGATACACCACTCCAGGGTCAATGTAATCCTTGGACATTCACATTGACGATGAAACACAGATATCGCATCGGAATGAAATACAAAATGCGACCTGCCGCGTAAGTACAAGAATAGCGACTCTTCTTACAGTCGGTGCTTTCAGCATTCCCTGTGAGACTAGTATTAGTTTCCGATACACCTCAGCATGTTCAATGTAATCCTAGGACCTTCACATTGACGATAAAACACAGAAATCGCATCGGAATTAAATACAAAAGGCGCAATGCCGCCTTAAGTACAAGAATAGAGACTCTTCTTACAGTCGGTGCTTTGAGCATTCCCTGTGAGACCAGAATTAGTTTCCGATACACCACTCCAGGTTCAATATATTCCTTCGACATTCACAATGACGATGAAACACAGAAATCGCATCGGAATGAATTACAAAAGGCAAACTGCCGCGTAAGTACAAGAATAGAGACTCTTCTTACAGTCGGTGCTTTCAGCATTCCCTGTGGGACCAGTATTAGTTTATGATACACCTCAGCAGGATCAATGTAGTCCTAGGTCCTTCACATTGACGATGAAACACAGAAATCGCATCGGAATTAAATACAAAGGTCACAATGACGCCTTAAGTACAAGAATAGAGACTCTTCTTACAGTCGGTGCTTTGAGCTTTCCCTGTGAGACCAGTATAAGTTTCCGATACACCACTCCAGGTTCAATGTATTCCTTGGACCTTCACATTGACGATGAAACACAGAAATTGCATCGGAATGAAATACAAAAGGCAAACTACCGGGTAAGTACAAGAATAGAGACTCTTCTTACAGTCGGTGCTTTCAGCTTCCCTGTGAGGCCAGTATTAGTTTCCGATACACCTCAGAAGGTGCAATGAATTCCTAGGACCTTCACATTGACGATGAAACACAGAAATCGCATCGGAATTAAATACAAAAGGAACAATGTCGCCATAAGTACAAGAATAGAGACTCTTCTTACAGTCGGTGCTTTGAGCATTCCCTGTGAGACCAGTATTAGTTTCCGATACACCACTGCAAGTTCAATGAATTCCTTGGACCTTCACATTAACGATGAAACACAAAAATCGCATCGGAATGAAATACAAAAGGCAAACTGCCGCGTAAGTACAAGAATAGGGACTCTTCTTACAGTCGGTGCTTTCAGCATTCCCTGTGAGACCAGTATTAGTTTCCGATACATCTCAGCAGGTTCAATGTATTCCTAGGACCTTCACATTGACGATGAAATACAGAAATCGCATCGGAATTAAATACAAAAAGCGCAATGCCGCCTTAAGTACAAGAATAGAGACTCTTCTTACAGTCGGTGCTTTGAGCATTCCCTGTGAGACCAGAATTAGGTTCCGATACACCACTACAGGTTCAATGTTTTCCTAGGACCTTCACATTGACGATGAAACACAGAAATCGCATCGGAATTAAATACAAAAGGCACAATGTCGCCTTAAGTACAAGAATAGAGACTCTTCTTACACTCGGTGCTTTGAGCATTCCCTGTGAGACCAGTATTAGTTTTCGATACACCACTGCAGGTTCAATGTATTCCTTGGACCTTCACATTGACGATGAAACATAGAAATCGCATCGGAATTAAATACAAAAGGCAAACTGCCGCGTAAGTACAAGAATAGAGACTCTTCTTACTGTCGGTGCTTTCAGCATTCCCTGTGAGACCAGAATTAGTTTCCGATACACCACTCCTGGTTCAATGTATTCCTTGGACCTTCACAATGACGATGAAACACAGAAATTGCATCGGAATGAAATACAAAAGCAAACTGCCGCGTAAGTACAAGAATAGAGGCTCTTCTCGCAGTCGGTGCTTTCAGCATTCGCTGTGAGACCAGTATTAGTTTCCGATACACCTCAGCACGTTCAATGTATTCCTAGGACCTTCACATTGACGATGAAACACAGAAATCGCATCGGAATTAAATACAAAAGGAACAATGTCACCTTAAGTACAAGAATAGAGACTCTTCTTACACTCGGTGCTTTGAGCATTCCCTGTGAGACCAGAATTAGTCTCCGATACACCTCAGCAGGTTCAATGTAATCCTAGGACCTTCACATTGACGATGAAACACAGAAATCGCATCGGAATTAAATACAAAAAGCGCAATGCCGCCTTAAGTACAAGAATAGAGACTCTTCTTACAGTCGGTGCTTTGAGCATACCCTGTGAGACCAGAATTAGTTTCCGATACACCACTACAGGTTCAATGTTTTCCTAGGACCTTCACATTGACGATGAAACACAGAAATCGCATCGGAATTAAATACAAAAGGCACAATGTCGCCTTAAGTACAAGATTAGAGACTCTTCTTACAGTCGGTGCTTTGAGCATTCCCTGTGAGACCAGTATTAGTTTCCGATACACCACTCCAGGTTCAATGTAACCCTTGGACATTCACAATGACGATGAAACACAGAAATCTCATCGGAATGAATTACAAAAGGCAAACTGCCGCGTAAGTACAAGAATAGAGACTCTTTTTACAGTCGGTGCTTTCAGCTTCCCTGTGAGACAAGTATTAGTTTCCGATACACCTCAGCAGGTGCAATGAATTCCTAGGACCTTCATATTGACGATGAAACACAGAAATCGCATCGGAATTAAATACAAAAGGCACAATGTCGCCTTAAGTACAAGAATAGAGACTCTTCTTACACTCGGTGCTTTGAGCATTCCCTGTGAGACCAGTATTAGTTTTCGATACACCACTGCAGGTTCAATGTATTCCTAGGACCTTCACATTGACGATGAAACACAGAAATCGCATCAGAATGAAATACAAAAGGCAAACTGCCGCGTAAGTACAAGAATAGAGACTCTTCTTACTGTCGGTGCTTTCAGCATTCCCTGTGAGACCAGAATTAGTTTCCGATACACCACTCCTGGTTCAATGTATTCCTTGGACCTTCACAATGACGATGAAACACAGAAATCGCATCGGAATGAAATACAAAAGGCAAACTGCCGCGTAAGTACAAGAATAGAGACTCTTCTCGCAGTCGGTGCTTTCAGCATTCCCTGTGAGACCAGTATTAGTTTCCGATACACCTCAGCAGATTCAATGTATTCCTAGGACCTTCACATTGACGATGAAACACAGAAATCGCATCGGAATTAAATACAAAAGGCACAATGTCGCCTTAAGTACAAGAATAGAGACTCTTCTTACACTCGGTGCTTTGAGCATTCCCTGTGAGACCAGAATTAGTTTCCGATACACCTCAGCAGGTTCAATGTAATCCTAGGACCTTCACATTGACGATGAAACACAGAAATCGCATCGGAATTAAATACAAAAAGCGCAATGCCGCCTTAAGTGCAAGAATAGAGACTCTTCCTACAGTCGGTGCTTTGAGCATTCCCTGTGAGACCAGAATTAGTTTCCGATACACCACTACAGGTTCAATGTTGTCCTAGGACCTTCACATTGACGATGAAACACAGAAATCGCATCGGGATTAAATACAAAGGGCACATTGTCGCCTTAAGTACAAGAATAGAGACTCTTCTTACAGTCGGTGCTTTGAGCATTCCCTGTGAGACCAATATTAGTTTCCGATACACCACTGCAGGTTCAATGTATGCCTTGGACCTTCACATTGACGATGAAACACAGAAATCGCATCGGAATGAAATACAAAAGGCAAACTGCCGCGTAAGTACAAGAATAGAGACTCTTCTTATAGTCGGTGCTTTCAGCATTCCCTGTGAGACCAGTATTAGTTTCCGATACACCTCAGCAGATTCAATGTATTCCTAGGACCTTCACATTGACGAAGAAACACAGAAATCGCATCGGAATTAAATACAAAAGGCACAATGTCGCCTTAAGTACAAGAATAGAGACTCTTCTTACACTCGGTGCTTTGAGCATTCCCTGTGAGACCAGTATTAGTTTCCGATACACAACTGCAGGTTCAATGTATTCCTTGGACCTTCACATTGACCATGAAACACAGAAATCGCATCGGAATGAAATACAAAAGACAAACTGCCGCGTAAGTAAAAGAATAGAGGGTCTTCTTGCAGTCGGTGCTTTCAGCATTCCCTGTGAGACCAGTATTAGTTTCCGATACACCTCCGCAGGTTCAATGTATTCCTACGACCTTCACATTGACGATGAAACACAGAAATCGCATCGGAATTAAATACAAAAGGCGCAATGCCGCCTTAAGTACAAGAATAGAGACTCTTCTTACAGTCGGTGCTTTGAGCATTCCCTGTGAGACCAGAATTAGTTTCCGATACACCACTCCAGGTTCAATATATTCCTTGGACATTCACAATGACGATGAAACACAGAAATCGCATCGGAATCAACTACAAAAGGCAAACTGCCGCGTAAGTACAAGAATAGAGACTCTTCTTACAGTCGGTGCTTTCAGCATTCCCTGTGGGACCAGTATTAGTTTCCGATACACCACTGCAGGTTCAATGTATTCCTTGGACCTTCACATTGACGATGAAACACAGAAATCGCATTGGAATGAAATACAAAAGGCCAACTGCCACGTAAGTACAAGAATAGAGACTCTTCTTACAGTCGGTGCTTTCAGCATTCCCTGTGAGACTAGTATTAGTTTCCGATACACCTCAGCAGGTTCAATGTAATCCTAGGACCTTCACATTGACGATAAAACACAGAAATCGCATTGGAATTAAATACAAAAGGCACAATGTCGCCTTAAGTACAAGAATAGAGACTCATCTTACTGTCGGTGCTTTGAGCATTCCCTGTGAGACCAGAATTAGTTTCCGATACACCACTCCAGGTTCAATGTATTCCTTGGACCTTCACTTTGACGATGAAACACAGAAATCGCATCGGAATGAAATACAAAAGGCAAACTGCCGCGTAAATATAAGAATAGAGACTCTTCTTACAGTCGGTGCTTTCAGCATTCCCTGTGAGACCAGTATTAGTTTCCGATAAACCTCAGCAGGTTCAATGTATTCCTTGGACCTTCACATTGACGATGAAACACAGAAATCGCATCGGAATGAAATACAAAAGACAAACTACCGCGTAAGTAAAAGAATAGAGGGTCTTCTTGCAGTCGGTGCTTTCAGCATTCCCTGTGAGACCAGTATTAGTTTCCGATACACCTCCGCAGGTTCAATGTATTCCTAGGACCTTCACATTGACGATGAAACACAGAAATCGCATCGGAATTAAATACAAAAGGCGCAATGCCGCCTTAAGTACAAGAATAGAGACTCTTCTTACAGTCGGTGCTTTGAGCATTCCCTGTGAGACCAGTATTAGTTTCCGATACACCACTCCAGGTTCAATATATTCCTTGGACATTCACAATGACGATGAAACACAGAAATCGCATCGGAATGAATTACAAAAGGCAAACTGCCGCGTAAGTACAAGAATAGAGACTCTTCTTACAGTCGGTGCTTTCAGCATTCCCTGTGGGACCAGTATTAGTTTATGATACACCTCAGCAGGATCAATGTAGACCTAGGTCCTTCACATTGACGATGAAACACAGAAATCGCATCGGAATTAAATACAAAAGTCACAATGACGCCTTAACTACATGAATAGAGACTCTTCTTACAGTCGGTGCTTTGAGCATTCCCTGTGAGACCAGTATTAGTTTCCGATACACCACTCCAGGTTCAATGTAATCCTTGGACATTCACAATGACGATGAAACACAGAAATCGCATCGGAATGAATTACAAAAGGCAAACTGCCTCGTATGTACAAGAATAGAGACTCTTCTTACAGTCGGTGCTTTCAGCTTCCCTGTGAGACCAGTAATAGTTTCCGATACACCTCAGCAGGTGCAATGAATTCCTAGGACCTTCACATTGTCGATGAAACACAGAAATCGCATAGGAATTAAATACAAAAGGCGCAATGCCGCCTTAAGTACAAGAATAGAGACTCTTCTTACAGTCGGTGCTTTGAGCATTCCCTGTGAGACCAGAATTAGTTTCCGATACACCACTACAGGTTCAATGTTTTCCTAGGACCTTCACATTGACGATGAAACACAGAAATCGCATCGGAATTAAATACAAAAGGCACAATGTCGCCTTAAGTACAAGATTAGAGACTCTTCTTACAGTCGGTGCTTTGAGCATTCCCTGTGAGACCAGTATTAGTTTCCGATACACCACTGCAGGTTCAATGTATTCCTTGGACCTTCACATTGACGATGAAACACAGAAATCGCATCGGAATGAAATACAAAAGCAAACTGCCGCGTAAGTACAAGAATAGAGACTCTTCTTACAGTCGGTGCTTTCAGCATTCCCTGTGGGACCAGTATTAGTTTATGATACACCACTCCAGGTTCAATGTAATCCTTGGACATTCACAATGACGATGAAACACAGAAATCTCATCGGAATTAAATACAAAAGGCACAATGTCGCCTTAAGTACAAGAATAGAGACTCTTCTTACACTCGGTGCTTTGAGCATTCCCTGTGAGACCAGTATTAGTTTTCGATACACCACTGCAGGTTCAATGTATTCATAGGACCTTCACATTGACGATGAAACACAGAAATCGCATCAGAATGAAATACAAAAGGCAAACTGCCGCCTTAAGTACAAGAATAGAGACTCTTCTTACTGTCGGTGCTTTCAGAATTCCCTGTGAGACCAGAATTAGTTTCCGATACACCACTCCTGGTTCAATGTATTCCTTGGACCTTCACAATGACGATGAAACACGGAAATCGCATCGGAATGAAATACAAAAGGCAAACTGCCGCGTAAGTACAAGAATAGAGACTCTTCTCGCAGTCGGTGCTTACAGCATTCCCTGTGAGACCAGTATTAGTTTCCGATACACCTCAGCAGGTTCAATGTATTCCTAGGACCTTCACATTGACGATGAAACACAGAAATCGCATCGGAATTAAATACAAAGTCACAATGACGCCTTAACTACAAGAATAGAGACTCTTCTTACAGTCGGTGCTTTGAGCATTCCCTGTGAGACCAGTATTAGTTTCCGATACACCACTGCAGGTTCAATGTATTCCTTGGACCTTCACATTGACGATGAAACACAGAAATCGCATCGGAATGAAATACAAAAGGCCAACTGCCGCGTAAGTACAAGAATAGAGACTCTCCTTACAGTCGGTGCTTTCAGCATTCCCTGTGAGACCAGTATTAGTTTCCGATACACCTCAGCAGGTTCAATGTACTCCAAAGACCTTCACATTGACGATGAAACACAGAAATCGCATCGGAATTAAATACAAAAGTCACAATGACGCCTTAAGTACAAGAATAGAGACTCTTCTTACAGTCGGTGATTTGAGCATTCCCTGTGAGACCAGTATTAGTTTCCGATACACCACTCCAGGGTCAATGTAATCCTTGGACATTCACATTGACGATGAAACACAGATATCGCATCGGAATGAAATACAAAATGCGACCTGCCGCGTAAGTACAAGAATAGCGACTCTTCTTACAGTCGGTGCTTTCAGCATTCCCTGTGAGACTAGTATTAGTTTCCGATACACCTCAGCATGTTCAATGTAATCCTAGGACCTTCACATTGACGATAAAACACAGAAATCGCATCGGAATTAAATACAAAAGGCGCAATGCCGCCTTAAGTACAAGAATAGAGACTCTTCTTACAGTCGGTGCTTTGAGCATTCCCTGTGAGACCAGAATTAGTTTCCGATACACCACTCCAGGTTCAATATATTCCTTCGACATTCACAATGACGATGAAACACAGAAATCGCATCGGAATGAATTACAAAAGGCAAACTGCCGCGTAAGTACAAGAATAGAGACTCTTCTTACAGTCGGTGCTTTCAGCATTCCCTGTGGGACCAGTATTAGTTTATGATACACCTCAGCAGGATCAATGTAGTCCTAGGTCCTTCACATTGACGATGAAACACAGAAATCGCATCGGAATTAAATACAAAGGTCACAATGACGCCTTAAGTACAAGAATAGAGACTCTTCTTACAGTCGGTGCTTTGAGCTTTCCCTGTGAGACCAGTATAAGTTTCCGATACACCACTCCAGGTTCAATGTATTCCTTGGACCTTCACATTGACGATGAAACACAGAAATTGCATCGGAATGAAATACAAAAGGCAAACTACCGGGTAAGTACAAGAATAGAGACTCTTCTTACAGTCGGTGCTTTCAGCTTCCCTGTGAGGCCAGTATTAGTTTCCGATACACCTCAGAAGGTGCAATGAATTCCTAGGACCTTCACATTGACGATGAAACACAGAAATCGCATCGGAATTAAATACAAAAGGAACAATGTCGCCATAAGTACAAGAATAGAGACTCTTCTTACAGTCGGTGCTTTGAGCATTCCCTGTGAGACCAGTATTAGTTTCCGATACACCACTGCAAGTTCAATGAATTCCTTGGACCTTCACATTAACGATGAAACACAAAAATCGCATCGGAATGAAATACAAAAGGCAAACTGCCGCGTAAGTACAAGAATAGGGACTCTTCTTACAGTCGGTGCTTTCAGCATTCCCTGTGAGACCAGTATTAGTTTCCGATACATCTCAGCAGGTTCAATGTATTCCTAGGACCTTCACATTGACGATGAAATACAGAAATCGCATCGGAATTAAATACAAAAAGCGCAATGCCGCCTTAAGTACAAGAATAGAGACTCTTCTTACAGTCGGTGCTTTGAGCATTCCCTGTGAGACCAGAATTAGGTTCCGATACACCACTACAGGTTCAATGTTTTCCTAGGACCTTCACATTGACGATGAAACACAGAAATCGCATCGGAATTAAATACAAAAGGCACAATGTCGCCTTAAGTACAAGAATAGAGACTCTTCTTACACTCGGTGCTTTGAGCATTCCCTGTGAGACCAGTATTAGTTTTCGATACACCACTGCAGGTTCAATGTATTCCTTGGACCTTCACATTGACGATGAAACATAGAAATCGCATCGGAATTAAATACAAAAGGCAAACTGCCGCGTAAGTACAAGAATAGAGACTCTTCTTACTGTCGGTGCTTTCAGCATTCCCTGTGAGACCAGAATTAGTTTCCGATACACCACTCCTGGTTCAATGTATTCCTTGGACCTTCACAATGACGATGAAACACAGAAATTGCATCGGAATGAAATACAAAAGCAAACTGCCGCGTAAGTACAAGAATAGAGGCTCTTCTCGCAGTCGGTGCTTTCAGCATTCGCTGTGAGACCAGTATTAGTTTCCGATACACCTCAGCACGTTCAATGTATTCCTAGGACCTTCACATTGACGATGAAACACAGAAATCGCATCGGAATTAAATACAAAAGGAACAATGTCACCTTAAGTACAAGAATAGAGACTCTTCTTACACTCGGTGCTTTGAGCATTCCCTGTGAGACCAGAATTAGTCTCCGATACACCTCAGCAGGTTCAATGTAATCCTAGGACCTTCACATTGACGATGAAACACAGAAATCGCATCGGAATTAAATACAAAAAGCGCAATGCCGCCTTAAGTACAAGAATAGAGACTCTTCTTACAGTCGGTGCTTTGAGCATACCCTGTGAGACCAGAATTAGTTTCCGATACACCACTACAGGTTCAATGTTTTCCTAGGACCTTCACATTGACGATGAAACACAGAAATCGCATCGGAATTAAATACAAAAGGCACAATGTCGCCTTAAGTACAAGATTAGAGACTCTTCTTACAGTCGGTGCTTTGAGCATTCCCTGTGAGACCAGTATTAGTTTCCGATACACCACTCCAGGTTCAATGTAACCCTTGGACATTCACAATGACGATGAAACACAGAAATCTCATCGGAATGAATTACAAAAGGCAAACTGCCGCGTAAGTACAAGAATAGAGACTCTTTTTACAGTCGGTGCTTTCAGCTTCCCTGTGAGACAAGTATTAGTTTCCGATACACCTCAGCAGGTGCAATGAATTCCTAGGACCTTCATATTGACGATGAAACACAGAAATCGCATCGGAATTAAATACAAAAGGCACAATGTCGCCTTAAGTACAAGAATAGAGACTCTTCTTACACTCGGTGCTTTGAGCATTCCCTGTGAGACCAGTATTAGTTTTCGATACACCACTGCAGGTTCAATGTATTCCTAGGACCTTCACATTGACGATGAAACACAGAAATCGCATCAGAATGAAATACAAAAGGCAAACTGCCGCGTAAGTACAAGAATAGAGACTCTTCTTACTGTCGGTGCTTTCAGCATTCCCTGTGAGACCAGAATTAGTTTCCGATACACCACTCCTGGTTCAATGTATTCCTTGGACCTTCACAATGACGATGAAACACAGAAATCGCATCGGAATGAAATACAAAAGGCAAACTGCCGCGTAAGTACAAGAATAGAGACTCTTCTCGCAGTCGGTGCTTTCAGCATTCCCTGTGAGACCAGTATTAGTTTCCGATACACCTCAGCAGATTCAATGTATTCCTAGGACCTTCACATTGACGATGAAACACAGAAATCGCATCGGAATTAAATACAAAAGGCACAATGTCGCCTTAAGTACAAGAATAGAGACTCTTCTTACACTCGGTGCTTTGAGCATTCCCTGTGAGACCAGAATTAGTTTCCGATACACCTCAGCAGGTTCAATGTAATCCTAGGACCTTCACATTGACGATGAAACACAGAAATCGCATCGGAATTAAATACAAAAAGCGCAATGCCGCCTTAAGTGCAAGAATAGAGACTCTTCCTACAGTCGGTGCTTTGAGCATTCCCTGTGAGACCAGAATTAGTTTCCGATACACCACTACAGGTTCAATGTTGTCCTAGGACCTTCACATTGACGATGAAACACAGAAATCGCATCGGGATTAAATACAAAGGGCACATTGTCGCCTTAAGTACAAGAATAGAGACTCTTCTTACAGTCGGTGCTTTGAGCATTCCCTGTGAGACCAATATTAGTTTCCGATACACCACTGCAGGTTCAATGTATGCCTTGGACCTTCACATTGACGATGAAACACAGAAATCGCATCGGAATGAAATACAAAAGGCAAACTGCCGCGTAAGTACAAGAATAGAGACTCTTCTTATAGTCGGTGCTTTCAGCATTCCCTGTGAGACCAGTATTAGTTTCCGATACACCTCAGCAGATTCAATGTATTCCTAGGACCTTCACATTGACGAAGAAACACAGAAATCGCATCGGAATTAAATACAAAAGGCACAATGTCGCCTTAAGTACAAGAATAGAGACTCTTCTTACACTCGGTGCTTTGAGCATTCCCTGTGAGACCAGTATTAGTTTCCGATACACAACTGCAGGTTCAATGTATTCCTTGGACCTTCACATTGACCATGAAACACAGAAATCGCATCGGAATGAAATACAAAAGACAAACTGCCGCGTAAGTAAAAGAATAGAGGGTCTTCTTGCAGTCGGTGCTTTCAGCATTCCCTGTGAGACCAGTATTAGTTTCCGATACACCTCCGCAGGTTCAATGTATTCCTACGACCTTCACATTGACGATGAAACACAGAAATCGCATCGGAATTAAATACAAAAGGCGCAATGCCGCCTTAAGTACAAGAATAGAGACTCTTCTTACAGTCGGTGCTTTGAGCATTCCCTGTGAGACCAGAATTAGTTTCCGATACACCACTCCAGGTTCAATATATTCCTTGGACATTCACAATGACGATGAAACACAGAAATCGCATCGGAATCAACTACAAAAGGCAAACTGCCGCGTAAGTACAAGAATAGAGACTCTTCTTACAGTCGGTGCTTTCAGCATTCCCTGTGGGACCAGTATTAGTTTCCGATACACCACTGCAGGTTCAATGTATTCCTTGGACCTTCACATTGACGATGAAACACAGAAATCGCATTGGAATGAAATACAAAAGGCCAACTGCCACGTAAGTACAAGAATAGAGACTCTTCTTACAGTCGGTGCTTTCAGCATTCCCTGTGAGACTAGTATTAGTTTCCGATACACCTCAGCAGGTTCAATGTAATCCTAGGACCTTCACATTGACGATAAAACACAGAAATCGCATTGGAATTAAATACAAAAGGCACAATGTCGCCTTAAGTACAAGAATAGAGACTCATCTTACTGTCGGTGCTTTGAGCATTCCCTGTGAGACCAGAATTAGTTTCCGATACACCACTCCAGGTTCAATGTATTCCTTGGACCTTCACATTGACGATGAAACACAGAAATCGCATCGGAATGAAATACAAAAGGCAAACTGCCGCGTAAATATAAGAATAGAGACTCTTCTTACAGTCGGTGCTTTCAGCATTCCCTGTGAGACCAGTATTAGTTTCCGATAAACCTCAGCAGGTTCAATGTATTCCTTGGACCTTCACATTGACGATGAAACACAGAAATCGCATCGGAATGAAATACAAAAGACAAACTACCGCGTAAGTAAAAGAATAGAGGGTCTTCTTGCAGTCGGTGCTTTCAGCATTCCCTGTGAGACCAGTATTAGTTTCCGATACACCTCCGCAGGTTCAATGTATTCCTAGGACCTTCACATTGACGATGAAACACAGAAATCGCATCGGAATTAAATACAAAAGGCGCAATGCCGCCTTAAGTACAAGAATAGAGACTCTTCTTACAGTCGGTGCTTTGAGCATTCCCTGTGAGACCAGTATTAGTTTCCGATACACCACTCCAGGTTCAATATATTCCTTGGACATTCACAATGACGATGAAACACAGAAATCGCATCGGAATGAATTACAAAAGGCAAACTGCCGCGTAAGTACAAGAATAGAGACTCTTCTTACAGTCGGTGCTTTCAGCATTCCCTGTGGGACCAGTATTAGTTTATGATACACCTCAGCAGGATCAATGTAGACCTAGGTCCTTCACATTGACGATGAAACACAGAAATCGCATCGGAATTAAATACAAAAGTCACAATGACGCCTTAACTACATGAATAGAGACTCTTCTTACAGTCGGTGCTTTGAGCATTCCCTGTGAGACCAGTATTAGTTTCCGATACACCACTCCAGGTTCAATGTAATCCTTGGACATTCACAATGACGATGAAACACAGAAATCGCATCGGAATGAATTACAAAAGGCAAACTGCCTCGTATGTACAAGAATAGAGACTCTTCTTACAGTCGGTGCTTTCAGCTTCCCTGTGAGACCAGTAATAGTTTCCGATACACCTCAGCAGGTGCAATGAATTCCTAGGACCTTCACATTGTCGATGAAACACAGAAATCGCATAGGAATTAAATACAAAAGGCACAATGTCGCCATAAGTACAAGAATAGAGTATCTTCTTACAGTTGGTGCTTTGAGCATTCCCTGTGAGACCAGTATTAGTTTCCGATACACCACTGCAGGTTCAATGTATTCCTTGGACCTTCACATTAACGATGAAACACAGAAATCGCATCGGAATGAAATACAAAAGGCAAACTGCCGCGTAAGTACAAGAATAGAGACTCTTCTTACAGTCGGTGCTTTCAGCATTCCCTGTGAGACCAGTATTAGTTTCCGATACACCTCAGCAGGTTCAATGTATTCCTAGGACCTTCACATTGACGATGAAACACAGAAATCGCATCGGAATTAAATACAAAAGGCACAATGTCGCCTTAAGTACAAGAATAGAGACTCTTCTTACACTCTGTGCTTTGAGCATTCCCTTTGAGACCAGAATTAGTTTCCGATACACCTCAGCAGGTTCAATGTATTCCTAGGACCTTCACATTGACGATGAAACACAGAAATCGCATCGGAATTAAATACAAAAAGCGCAATGCCGCCTTAAGTACAAGAATAGAGACTCTTCTTACAGTCGGTGCTTTGAGCATTCCCTGTGAGACCAGAATTAGTTTCCGATACACCACTACAGGTTCAATGTTTTCCTAGGACCTTCACATTGACGATGAAACACAGAAATCGCATCGGAATTAAATACAAAAGGCACAATGTCGCCTTAAGTACAAGAATAGAGACTCTTCTTACAGTCGGTGCTTTGAGCATTCCCTGTGAGACCAGTATTAGTTTCCGATACACCACTGCAGGTTCAATGTATTCCTTGGACCTTCACATTGACGATAAAACACAGAAATCGCATCGGAATGAAATACAAAAGGCAAACTGCCGCGTAAGAACAAGAATAGAGACTCTTCTTACAGTCGGTGCTTTCAGCATTCCCTGTGAGACCAGTATTAGTTTCCGATACACCTCAGGAGGTTCAATGTACTCCAAAGACCTTCACATTGACGATGAAACACAGAAATCGCATCGGAATTAAATACAAAAACCGCAATGCTGCCTTAAGTACAAGAATAGAGACTCTTCTTACAGTCGGTGCTTTGAGCATTCCCTGTGAGACCAGAATTAGTTTCCGATACACCACTAGATGTTTAATGTATTCCTTGGACATTCACATTGACGATGAAACACAGAAATCGCATCGGAATGAAATACAAAAGGCAAACTGCCGCGTAAGTACCAGAATAGAGAGTCTTCTTACAGTCGGTGCTTTCAGCATTCCCTGTGAGAAGAGTATTAGTTTCCGATACACTTCAGCAGGTTCAATGTATTCCTAGGACCTTCACATTGACGATGAAACACAGAAATCGCATTGGAATTAAATACAAAAGGCACAATGACACCTTAAGTACAAGAATAGAGACTCTACTTACAGTCGGTGCTTTGAGCATTCCCTGTGAGACCAGTATTAGTTTCCGATACACCACTCCAGGTTCAATGTAATCCTTGGACATTCACATTGACGATGAAACACAGAAATCGCATCGGAATGAAATACAAAATGCGAACTGCCGCGTAAGTACAAGAATAGAGACTCTTCTTACAGTCGGTGCTTTCAGCATTCCCTGTGAGACTAGTATTAGTTTCCGATACACCTCAGCAGGTTCAATGTAATCCTAGGACCTTCACATTAACGATAAAACACAGAAATCGCATCGGAATTAAATACAAAAGGCACAATGTCGCCTTAAGTACAAGAATAGAGACTCTTCTTACACTCGGTGCTTTGAGCATTCCCTCTGAGACCAGTATTAGTTTTCGATACACCACTGCAGGTTCAATGTATTCCTTGGACCTTCACATTGACGATGAAGCACAGAAATCGCATCGGAATGAAATACAAAAGGCAAACTGCCGCGTAAGTACAAGAATAGAGACTCTTCTTACAGTCGGTGCTTTCAGCATTCCCTGTGAGACCAGAATTAGTTTCCGATACACCACTCCTGGTTCAATGTATTCCTTGGACCTTCACATTGACGATGAAACACAGAAATCCCATCGGAATGAAATACAAAACGCAAACTGCCGCGTAAGTACAAGAATAGAGACTCTTCTCGCAGTCGGTGCTTTCAGCATTCCCTGTGAGACCAGTATTAGTTTCCGATACACCTCAGCAGGTTCAATGTATTCCTAGGACCTTCACATTGACGATGAAACACAGAAATCGCATCGGAATTAAATACAAAAGGCACAATGTCGCCTTAAGTACAAGAATAGAGACTCTTCTTACAGTCGGTGCTTTGAGCAATCCCTGTGAGACCAGTATTAGTTTCCGATACACCACTGCTGGTTCAATGTATTCCTTGGACCTTCACATTGACGATGAAACACAGAAATCGCATCGGAATGAAATACAAAAGGCAAACTGCCGCGTAAGTACAAGAATAAAGACTCTTCTTACAGTCGGTGCTTTCAGCATTCCCTGTGAGACCAGTATTAGTTTCCGATACACCTCAGGAGGTTCAATGTACTCCAAAGACCTTCACATTGACGATGAAACACAGAAATCGCATCGGAATTAAATACAAAAAGCGCAATGCCGCCTTAACTACAAGAATAGAGACTCTTCTTACAGTCGGTGCTTTGAGCATTCCCTGTGAGACCAGAATTAGTTTCCGATACACCACTAGATGTTTAATGTATTCCTTGGACATTCACATTGACGATGAAACACAGAAATCGCATCGGAATGAAATACAAAAGGCAAACTGCCGCGTAAGTACCAGAATAGAGAGTCTTCTTACAGTCGGTGCTTTCAGCATTCCCTGTGAGACCAGTATTAGTTTCCGATACACCTCAGCAGGTTCAATGTATTCCTAGGACCTTCACATTGACGATGAAACACAGAAATCGCATTGGAATTAAATACAAAAGGCACAATGACACCTTAAGTACAAGAATAGAGACTCTTCTTACAGTCGGTGCTTTGAGCATTCCCTGTGAGACCAGTATTAGTTTCCGATACACCACTCCAGGTTCAATGTAATCCTTGGACATTCGCATTGACGATGAAACACAGAAATCGCATCGGAATGAAATACAAAATGCGAACTGCCGCGTAAGTACAAGAATAGAGACTCTTCTTACAGTCGGTGCTTTCAGCATTCCCTGTGAGACTAGTATTAGTTTCCGATACACCTCAGCAGGTTCAATGTAATCCTAGGACCTTCACATTAACGATAAAACACAGAAATCGCATCGGAATTAAATACAAAACGCACAATGTCGCCTTAAGTACAAGAATAGAGACTCTTCTTACAGTCGGTGCTTTGAGCATTCCCTGTGAGACCAGAATTAGTTTCCGATACACCACTCCAGGTTCAATGTATTCCTTGGACCTTCACATTGACGATGAAGCACAGAAATCGCATCGGAATGAAATACAAAAGGCAAACTGCCGCGTAAGTACAAGAATAGAGACTCTTCTTACAGTCGGTGCTTTCAGCATTCCCTGTGAGACCAGTATTAGTTTCCGATACACCTCAGGACGTTCAATGTATTCCTAGGACCTTCACATTGATGATGAAACACAGAAATCGCATAGGAATTAAATACAAATGGCACAATGTCGCCTTAAGTACAAGAATAGAGACTCTTCTTACAGTCGGTGCTTTGAGCATTCCCTGTGGGACCAGTATTAGTTTCCGATACACCACTCCAGGTTCAATGAATTCCTTGGACCTTCTCATTGACGATGAAACACAGAAATCGAATCGGAATGAAATACAAAAGGCAAGTTGCCGCGTAAGTACAATAATAGTGACTCTTCTCGCAGTCGGTGCTTTCAGCATTCCCTGTGAGACCAGTATTAGTTTCCGATACACCTCAGCAGGTTCAATGTATTCCTAGGACCTTCACATTGACGATGAAACACAGAAATCGCATCGGAATTAAATACAAAAGGCGCAATGCCACCTTAAGTACAAGAATAGAGACTCTTCTTACAGTCGGTGCTTTGAGCATCCCCTGTGAGACCAGAATTAGTTTCCGATACACCACTCCAGGTTCAATGTATTCCTTGGACATTCACATTGACGATAAAACACAAATATCGCATCGGAAAGAAATACAAAAGGCAAACTGCCGCGTAAGTACAAGAATAGAGACTCTTCTTACAGTCGGTGCTTTCAGCTCTCCCTGTGCGACCAGTATTAACTTCTGATACACCTCTGCAGGTTCAATGTATTCCTAGGACCTTCACATTGACGATGAAACACAGATATCGCATCGGAATTAAATACAAATGGCACAATGTCGCCTTAAGTACAAGAATACAGACTCTTCTTACAGTCGGTGCTTTGAGCATTCCCTGTGAGACCAGTATTAGTTCCGATACAACACTGCAGGTTCAATGTATTCCTTGGACCTTCACATTGACGATGAAACACAGAAATCGCATCGGAATGAAATACAAAAGGCGAACTGCCGCGTAAGTACAAGAATAGAGACTCTTCTTACAGTCGGTGCTTTCAGTATTCCCTGTGAGACCAGTATTAGTTTCCGATACACCTCAGCAGGTTCAATGTATTCCTAGGACCTTCACATTGACGATGAAACACAGAAATCGCATCGGAATTAAATACAAAAAAAGCAATGCCGCCTTAAGTACAAGAATAGAGACTCTTCTTACATTCGGTGATTTGAGCATTCCCTGTGAGACCAAAATTAGTTTCCGATACACCACTCCATGTTCAATGTATTTCTTAGACATTCACATTGACGATGAAACACAGAAATCGCATCGGAATGAAATACAAAAGGCAAACTGCCGCGTAAGTACAAGAATAGAGACTCTTCTTATAGTCGGTGCTTTCAGCAGTCCCTGTGAGACCAGTATTAGTTTCCGCTACTCCTCAGCAGGTTCAATGTATTCCTAGGACCTTCATATTGACGATGAAACACAGAATTCACATCGGAATTAAATACAAAAGGCACAATGTCGCCTTAACTACAAGAATAGAGACTTTTCTTACAGTCGGTGCTTTGAGCATACCCTGTGACACCTGTATTAGTTTCCGATACACCACTGCAGGTTAAATGTATTCCTTGGATCTTCACATTGACGATGAAAAGGAGAAATCGCATCGGAATTAAATAAAAAAGGCACAATGCCGCCTCAAGTACAAGAATAGTGACTCTTCGTACAGTCGGTGCTTTGAGCATTCCCAGTGAGAGCAGTATTAGTTTCCGATACAGCACTGCAGGTTCAATGAATTGACTGGACATACACATTTACGATGAAACACTGAAATTACATCGGAATTAAATACAAAAGGCACAATGCCGCATTAAGTACAAGAATAGAGACTCTTCTTACAGTCGGTGCTTTGAGCATTCCCTGTCAGACCAGTATTAGTTTCCAATACAGCACTGCAGGTTCAATGTATTCCTTGGACATACACATTGCCGATGAAAAAAAGAAATTATATCGGAATTAAATACAAAAGGCACAATGCCACCATAAGTACAAGAATAGAGACTCTTCTTACAGTCGGTGTTTTGAGCATTCCCTGTGGGACCAGTGTTAGTTTCCGATACACCACTGCAGGTCAAAGTATTCCTTGGACCTTCACATTGACGATGAAACACAGAAATCGCATCGGAATTAAATACTAAAGGTGCAATGCCGCCTTAAGTACAAGAATAGAGACTCTTCTTACGGTCGGTGCTTTGAGCATTCCCTGTGGGACCAGTATTAGTTTCCGATACACCACTGCAGGTTTAATGTATTCCTTGCACCTTCACATTGACGATGAAACACAGAAATCGCATCGGAATTAGATACAAAAGGGGCAATGCCGCCTTAAGTAGAAGAATAGAGACTCTTCTTACAGTCGGTGCTTTGAGCATTCCCTTTGAGATCAGTCGTAGTTTCTGATACACCACTGCAGGTTCTATGTATTCCTTGGACCTTCACATTGACGATGAAACACAGAAATCGCATCGGAATTAAATACAAAAGGCTGAAAGACGTCTTAAGTACACGAATAGAGACTCTGCTTACAGTCGGTGCTATGAGCATTCCCTGTGAGACCAGTATTAGTTTCCGATTCACCACCGCAGGTTCAATGTATTCCTTGGACCTTCACATTGACGATGAAACACAGAAATCGCATCGGAATTAAATACAAAAGGCGCAATGCCGCCTTAAGTACAAGAATAGAGACTCTTCTTAGAGTCGGTGCTTTGAGCATTACCAGTGGGACCAGTATTAGTTTCCGATACACCAATGCATGTTCAATGTATTCCTTGGACCTTCACATTGACGATGAAACACAGAAATCGCAGCGGAATTAAATACAAAAGGCACAATGCCGTCTTAAGTACAAGAATAGAGACTCTTCCTACAGTCGGTGATTTCAGCATTCCCTGTGAGACCAGTATTAGTTTCCGATACACCACTGCTGGTTCAATGTATTTTTAGGACCTTCACATTGCCGATGAAAAACAGAAATTATATCGGAATTAAATACAAAAGACACAATGCCGCCTTAAGTGCAAGAATAGATATTCTTCTTACAGTCGGTGCTTTGAGCATTCCCTGTGAGACCAAAATCAGTTTCCGATACACCACTGCAGGTTCAATCTATTATTTGGACCATCACATTGACGATGAAACACAGAAATCGCATCGGAATTAAATACAAAAGGCACAATGCCGCCTTAAGTACAAGAATAGTGACTCTTCTTACGGTCGGTGCTTTGATCATTCCCTGTGAGACCAGTATTAGTTTACAATACACCACTGCAGGTTCAATGTATTCCTCGGATCTTCACATTGACGATGAGACACAGAAATCGCATCGGAATTAAATACAAAAGGCACAATGCCGCCTTAAATACAAGAATAGAGACTCTTATTACAGTCGGTATTTTGAGTATTCCCTGTGAGACCAGTATTAGTTTCCGATACACCACTGCAAGTTCAATGTATTCCTTGGACATACACGTAGACGATGAAACACAGAAATCGCATCGGAATGAAATACAAAATGCGAACTGCCGCGTAAGTACAAGAATAGAGACTCTTCTTACAGTCGGTGCTTTCAGCATTCCCTGTGAGACTAGTATTAGTTTCCGATACACCTCAGCAGGTTCAATGTAATCCTAGGACCTTCACATTAACGATAAAACACAGAAATCGCATCGGAATTAAATACAAAACGCACAATGTCGCCTTAAGTACAAGAATAGAGACTCTTCTTACAGTCGGTGCTTTGAGCATTCCCTGTGAGACCAGAATTAGTTTCCGATACACCACTCCAGGTTCAATGTATTCCTTGGACCTTCACATTGACGATGAAGCACAGAAATCGCATCGGAATGAAATACAAAAGGCAAACTGCCGCGTAAGTACAAGAATAGAGACTCTTCTTACAGTCGGTGCTTTCAGCATTCCCTGTGAGACCAGTATTAGTTTCCGATACACCTCAGGACGTTCAATGTATTCCTAGGACCTTCACATTGATGATGAAACACAGAAATCGCATAGGAATTAAATACAAATGGCACAATGTCGCCTTAAGTACAAGAATAGAGACTCTTCTTACAGTCGGTGCTTTGAGCATTCCCTGTGGGACCAGTATTAGTTTCCGATACACCACTCCAGGTTCAATGAATTCCTTGGACCTTCTCATTGACGATGAAACACAGAAATCGAATCGGAATGAAATACAAAAGGCAAGTTGCCGCGTAAGTACAATAATAGTGACTCTTCTCGCAGTCGGTGCTTTCAGCATTCCCTGTGAGACCAGTATTAGTTTCCGATACACCTCAGCAGGTTCAATGTATTCCTAGGACCTTCACATTGACGATGAAACACAGAAATCGCATCGGAATTAAATACAAAAGGCGCAATGCCACCTTAAGTACAAGAATAGAGACTCTTCTTACAGTCGGTGCTTTGAGCATCCCCTGTGAGACCAGAATTAGTTTCCGATACACCACTCCAGGTTCAATGTATTCCTTGGACATTCACATTGACGATAAAACACAAATATCGCATCGGAAAGAAATACAAAAGGCAAACTGCCGCGTAAGTACAAGAATAGAGACTCTTCTTACAGTCGGTGCTTTCAGCTCTCCCTGTGCGACCAGTATTAACTTCTGATACACCTCTGCAGGTTCAATGTATTCCTAGGACCTTCACATTGACGATGAAACACAGATATCGCATCGGAATTAAATACAAATGGCACAATGTCGCCTTAAGTACAAGAATACAGACTCTTCTTACAGTCGGTGCTTTGAGCATTCCCTGTGAGACCAGTATTAGTTCCGATACAACACTGCAGGTTCAATGTATTCCTTGGACCTTCACATTGACGATGAAACACAGAAATCGCATCGGAATGAAATACAAAAGGCGAACTGCCGCGTAAGTACAAGAATAGAGACTCTTCTTACAGTCGGTGCTTTCAGTATTCCCTGTGAGACCAGTATTAGTTTCCGATACACCTCAGCAGGTTCAATGTATTCCTAGGACCTTCACATTGACGATGAAACACAGAAATCGCATCGGAATTAAATACAAAAAAAGCAATGCCGCCTTAAGTACAAGAATAGAGACTCTTCTTACATTCGGTGATTTGAGCATTCCCTGTGAGACCAAAATTAGTTTCCGATACACCACTCCATGTTCAATGTATTTCTTAGACATTCACATTGACGATGAAACACAGAAATCGCATCGGAATGAAATACAAAAGGCAAACTGCCGCGTAAGTACAAGAATAGAGACTCTTCTTATAGTCGGTGCTTTCAGCAGTCCCTGTGAGACCAGTATTAGTTTCCGCTACTCCTCAGCAGGTTCAATGTATTCCTAGGACCTTCATATTGACGATGAAACACAGAAATCACATCGGAATTAAATACAAAAGGCACAATGTCGCCTTAACTACAAGAATAGAGACTTTTCTTACAGTCGGTGCTTTGAGCATACCCTGTGACACCTGTATTAGTTTCCGATACACCACTGCAGGTTAAATGTATTCCTTGGATCTTCACATTGACGATGAAAAGGAGAAATCGCATCGGAATTAAATAAAAAAGGCACAATGCCGCCTCAAGTACAAGAATAGTGACTCTTCGTACAGTCGGTGCTTTGAGCATTCCCAGTGAGAGCAGTATTAGTTTCCGATACAGCACTGCAGGTTCAATGAATTGACTGGACATACACATTTACGATGAAACACTGAAATTACATCGGAATTAAATACAAAAGGCACAATGCCGCATTAAGTACAAGAATAGAGACTCTTCTTACAGTCGGTGCTTTGAGCATTCCCTGTCAGACCAGTATTAGTTTCCAATACAGCACTGCAGGTTCAATGTATTCCTTGGACATACACATTGCCGATGAAAAAAAGAAATTATATCGGAATTAAATACAAAAGGCACAATGCCACCATAAGTACAAGAATAGAGACTCTTCTTACAGTCGGTGTTTTGAGCATTCCCTGTGGGACCAGTGTTAGTTTCCGATACACCACTGCAGGTCAAAGTATTCCTTGGACCTTCACATTGACGATGAAACACAGAAATCGCATCGGAATTAAATACTAAAGGTGCAATGCCGCCTTAAGTACAAGAATAGAGACTCTTCTTACGGTCGGTGCTTTGAGCATTCCCTGTGGGACCAGTATTAGTTTCCGATACACCACTGCAGGTTTAATGTATTCCTTGCACCTTCACATTGACGATGAAACACAGAAATCGCATCGGAATTAGATACAAAAGGGGCAATGCCGCCTTAAGTAGAAGAATAGAGACTCTTCTTACAGTCGGTGCTTTGAGCATTCCCTTTGAGATCAGTCGTAGTTTCTGATACACCACTGCAGGTTCTATGTATTCCTTGGACCTTCACATTGACGATGAAACACAGAAATCGCATCGGAATTAAATACAAAAGGCTGAAAGACGTCTTAAGTACACGAATAGAGACTCTGCTTACAGTCGGTGCTATGAGCATTCCCTGTGAGACCAGTATTAGTTTCCGATTCACCACCGCAGGTTCAATGTATTCCTTGGACCTTCACATTGACGATGAAACACAGAAATCGCATCGGAATTAAATACAAAAGGCGCAATGCCGCCTTAAGTACAAGAATAGAGACTCTTCTTAGAGTCGGTGCTTTGAGCATTACCAGTGGGACCAGTATTAGTTTCCGATACACCAATGCATGTTCAATGTATTCCTTGGACCTTCACATTGACGATGAAACACAGAAATCGCAGCGGAATTAAATACAAAAGGCACAATGCCGTCTTAAGTACAAGAATAGAGACTCTTCCTACAGTCGGTGATTTCAGCATTCCCTGTGAGACCAGTATTAGTTTCCGATACACCACTGCTGGTTCAATGTATTTTTAGGACCTTCACATTGCCGATGAAAAACAGAAATTATATCGGAATTAAATACAAAAGACACAATGCCGCCTTAAGTGCAAGAATAGATATTCTTCTTACAGTCGGTGCTTTGAGCATTCCCTGTGAGACCAAAATCAGTTTCCGATACACCACTGCAGGTTCAATCTATTATTTGGACCATCACATTGACGATGAAACACAGAAATCGCATCGGAATTAAATACAAAAGGCACAATGCCGCCTTAAGTACAAGAATAGTGACTCTTCTTACGGTCGGTGCTTTGATCATTCCCTGTGAGACCAGTATTAGTTTACAATACACCACTGCAGGTTCAATGTATTCCTCGGATCTTCACATTGACGATGAGACACAGAAATCGCATCGGAATTAAATACAAAAGGCACAATGCCGCCTTAAATACAAGAATAGAGACTCTTATTACAGTCGGTATTTTGAGTATTCCCTGTGAGACCAGTATTAGTTTCCGATACACCACTGCAAGTTCAATGTATTCCTTGGACATACACGTAGACGATGAAACACTGAAATTACTTCGGATTTAAATACAAAAGACTCAATGCCGCCTTAGGTACAAGAGGAGTGAGACTTCGTAGAATCTGTGTTTTTATCCTTTCCTGTGAGACCAGTATTAGTTTTAGATACACCACTGCAAGTTCAATGAATTCCTTGGTCCTTCACATTGACGATGAAATACACAAATCGAATCGGAATTAAATACAAAAGGCACAATGCCGCCTTAGGTACAAGAATATAGACTCTTCTTACAGTCGGTGCTTTGAGCATTCCCTGAGAGACCAGTATTAGTTTCCGATACACCACTGCAGGTTAAATGTATTCCTTGGATCTTCACATTGAGGATGAAAAGGAGAAATCGCATCGGAATTAAATACAAAAGGCACAATGCCGCCTCAAGTACAAGAATAGTGACTCTTCGTACAGTCGGTGCTTTGAGCATTCCCAGTGAGAGCAGTATTAGTTTCCGATACACCACTGCAGGTTCAATGAATTGACTGGACATACACATTTACGATGAAACACTGAAATTACATCGGAATTAAATACAAAAGGCACAATGCCGCATTAAGTACAAGAATAGAGACTCTTCTTACAGTCGGTGCTTTGAGCATTCCCTGTCAGACCAGTATTAGTTTCCAATACAGCACTGCAGGTTCAATGTATTCCTTGGACATACACATTGCCGATGAAAAAAAGAAATTATATCGGAATTAAATACAAAAGGCACAATGCCGCCTTAAGTACAAGAATAGAGACTCTTCTTACAGTCGGTGCTTTGAGCATTCCCTGTGAGACCAGTATTAGTTTCCGATACACCACTGCAGGATCAATGTATTCCTTGGACATACACATTGACGACGGAACACTGAAATTACATCGGAATTAAATACAAAAGGCACAATGCCGCCTTGAGTGCAAGAATAGAGACTCTTCTTACAGTCGGTGGTTTGAGCATTCCCTGTGAGACCAGAATTAGTTTCCGATACACCACTTCAGGTTCAAAGTATTCCTTGGATATTCACATTGACGATGAAAAACAGAAATCGCATCGGAATGAAATACAAAAGGCAAACTGCCGCGGAAGTACAGGAATAGAGACTCGTCTTACAGTCAGTGTTTTGAGTATTCCCAGTGAGACCAGTATTAGTTTCCGATACACCACTGCAGGTTCAATGTATTCCTTGGACCTTCACATTGACGATGAAACACAGAAATCGCATCGGAATTAAATATATAAGGCACAATGCCGCCCTAAGTACAAGAATGGAGACTCTTCTTACAGTCGGTGTTTGAGCATTCCCTGTGAGACCAGATTAGTTTCTGATACACCACTGCAGGTTCAATGTATTCCTTGGACCTTCACATTGACGATGAAACACAGAAATCGCATCGGGATTAAATACAAAAGGCACAATGCCGCCTTAAGTACAAGAATAGAGACTTTTCTTCCGTTCGGTGCTTTGAGCATTCCGTGTGAGACCAGTATTAGTTTCCGGTACACCACTACAGGTTCAATGTATTCCTCGGAGCTTCACATTGACGATGATACACAGAAATCGCATCGGAATTAAATACAAAAGGCACAATGCCGCCTTAAAGACAAGAACAGAAACTATTCTTACAGTCGGTATTTTGAGGATTCCCTGTGAGACCAGTATTAGTTTCCGATACACCACTGCAGGTTCAATGTATTTCTTGGATCTTCACATTGACGATGAAAAAGAGAAATCGCATCGGAATTAAATACAAAAGGCACAATGCCGCCTCAAGTACAAGAATAGTGACCCTTTGTACAGTCGGTGCTTTGAGCATTCCCTGTGAGACGAGTATTAGTTTCTGATAGACCACTGCAGGTTCAATGTATTCCTAGGACCTTCACATTGACGATGAAAAACAGAAATCGAATCGGAATTAAATACAAAACGCACAATGCCGATTTAGGTACAAGAATATAGACTCTTCTTACAGTCGGTGCTTTGAGCATTCCCCGTGAGACCAGTATTAGTTTCCGATACACCACTGCAGGCTAAATGTATTCCTTGGATCCTCACATTGACGATGAAACACAGAAATCGCATCGGAATTAAATACAAAAGGCACAAAGCCGCCTTAAGTACAAGAATAGAGACTCTTCTTACAGTAGGTGCTTTGACCATTCCCTGTGAGACCAGTATTAGTTTCCGATACACCACTGCCGGTTCAATGTATTCCTTGGACATACATTTTGACGATGGAACACTGAAATTACATCGGAATTAAATACAAAAGGCACAATGCCGCCTTGAGTGCAAGAATAGAGACTCTTCTTACAGTCGGTGCTTTGAGCATTCCCTGTGAGACCAGAATTAGTTTCCGATACACCACTCCAGGTTCAATGTATTCCTTGGAAATTCACATTGACGATGAAAAACAGAAATCGCATCGGAATGAAATACAAAAGGCAAACTGCTGCGTAAGTACAGGAATAGAGACTCGTCTTACTGTCAGTGTTTTGAGTATTCTCTGTGAGACCAGTATTAATTTCCGATACACCACTGCAGGTTCAATGTATTCCTTGGACCTTCACATTGACGATGAAACACAGAAATCGCATCGGAATTAAATACAAAAGGCACAATGCCGCCCTAAGTACTAGAATAGAGACACTTCTTACAGTCGGTGCTTTGCGCATTCCCTGTGAGACCAGTATTAGTTTCCGATACACCACTGCAGGTTAAATGTATTCCTTGGATCTTCACATCGACGATGAAAAAGAGAAATCGCATCGGAATTAAATACAAAAGGCACAATGCCGCCTCAAGTACAAGAATAGTGACCCTTCGTACAGTCGGTGCTTTGAGCATTCCCTGTGAGACGAGTATTAGTTTCTGATAGACCACTGCAGGTTCAATGTATTCCTAGGACCTTCACATTGACGAAGAAACACAGAAATCGCATCGGAATTAAATACAAAATGCAAAATGCCGCCTTAAGTACAAGAGTACAGACTCTTCTTACAGTCGGGGTTTTGCGCATTCGCTGTGTTACCAGTAATAGTTTCCGATACACCACTGCAGGTTTAATGTATTCCTTGGACCTTCACATTGACGATGAAACACAGAAATCGCATCGGAATTAAATACAAGAGGCACAAAGCCGCCTTAAATACAAGATTAGAAACTTTTCTTACAGTCGGTGCTTTGAGCATTCCCTGTGAGACCAGTATTAGTTTCCGATACACCACTGCAGGTTCAGTGTATTCCTTGGACCTTCAAATTGACGATGAAACACAGAAATCGCATCGGAATTAAATACAAAAAGCACAATGCCACCATAAGTACAAGAGTAGAGACTCTTCTTACAGTCGGTGCTTTGAGCATTCCCTGTGAGACCAGTGTTAGTTTCCGATACACCACTGCAGGTTCAATGTATTCCTTGGACATACTCATTGACGATGAAACACTGGAATTACATCGGAATTAAATACAAAAGACTCAATGCCGCCTTAAGTACAAGAAGAGTGAGACTTCTTAGAGTCTGTGTTTTTATCCTTTCCTGTGAGACCAGTATTAGTTTCCGATACACCTCTGCAGGTTCAATGTATTCCTTGGTCCTTCACATTGACGATGAAACACAGAAATCGCAACGGAATTAAATACAAAAGGCACAATGCCGCCTTAAGTTGAAGAATAGAGACACTTCTTACAGTCGGTGCTTTGAGCATTCCCTGTGAGACCAGTATTAGTTTCCGATACACCACTGCAGGTTCAATGTATTCCTTAGACATACACATTGACGATGGAACACTGAAATTACATCGGAATTAAATACAAAAGGCACAATGACGCCTTGAGTGCAACAATAGAGACTCTTCTTACAGTCGGTGCTATGAGCATTCCCTGTGAGACCAGAATTAGTTTCCGATACACCACTCCAGGTTCAATGTATTCCTTGGAAATTCACATTGACGATGAAAAACAGAAATCGCATCGGAATGAAATACAAAAGGCACAATGCCGCCTTAAGTACAAGAATAGAGACTCTTCTTACAGTCGGTGCTTTGAGCATTCCCTGTGAGACCAGTATTAGTTTCCGATACACCACTGCAGGTTCAATGATTTCCTTGGACCTTCACATTGACGATGAAACACAGAAATCGCATCGGGATTAAATACAAAAGGCACAAAGCCGCCATACGTACAAGAATAGAGACTCTTCTTACGTTCGGTGCTTTGAGCATTCCCTGTGAGACCAGTATTAGTTACCGGTACACCACTGCAGGTTCAATGTATTCCTCGGAGCTTCACATTGACGATGAAACACAGAAATCGCATCGGAATTAAATACAAAAGGCAAAATGCCGCCTCAAATACAAGAATAGAGACTCTTCTTACAGTCGGTATTTTGAGTATTCCCTGTGAGACCAGTATTAGTTTCCGATAGACCACTGCAGGTTCAATGTATTCCTATGACCTTCACATTAACGAGGAAACACAGAAATCGCATCGGAATTAAATACAAAAGGCAAAATGCCGCCTTAAGTACAAGAATACAGACTCTTCTTAGAGTCGGTGCCTTGCGCATTCCCTGTGAGACCAGTATTAGTTTCCGATACACCACTGCAGGTTTAATGTATTCCTTCAACCTTCACATTGACGATGAAACACAGAAATCGCATCGGGATTAAATACAAAAGGCACAAAGCCGCCATACGTACAAGAATAGAGACTCTTCTTACGTTCGGTGCTTTGAGCATTCCCTGTGAGACCAGTATTAGTTACCGGTACACCACTGCAGGTTCAATGTATTCCTTGGACCTTCACATCGACGATGAAACACAGAAATCCCATCGGAATTAAATACAAAATGCTCAATGCCGCTTTCAGTACAAGAATAGAGACTCTTCTTACAGTCGGTGCTTTCAGCATTCCGTGTGAGACCAGAATTAGATTCCGGTACACCACTGCAGGTGCTATGTATTCCTTGGACCTTCACATTTACGATGAAACATAGAAATCGCATCGGAATTAAATACTAATGCTAAATGCCGCCTTCAGTACAAGAATAGAGACTCTTCTTACAATCGGTGCTTTGAGCATTCCTTGTGAGACCAGTATTAGTTTCCGATACACCACTGAAGGTTCAATGTATTCCTTCGACCTTCACATTGACGATGAAACACAGAAATCGCATCTGAATTAAATACAAAAGGCACAATGCCGCCTTACGTACAAGTATAGTAACTCTTCTTACAGTCGGTGCTTTGAGCATTCCCTGTTACACCAGTATTAGTTTCCGATACACCACTGCAGGTTCAATGTATTCCTAGGACCTTCACATTGGCGAAGAAACGTAGAAATCGCATCGAAATTAAATAGAAAAGGCAAAATGCCGCCTTAAGTACAACAATACAGACTCTTCTTACAGTCGGTGCTTTTCGCATTGACTGTGAGACCAGTATTAGTTTCCGATACGCCACTGCAGGTTCAATGTATTCCTTCAACCTTCACATTGACGATGAAACACAGAAATCGCATCGAAATTAAATACAAAATGCACAATGCCACCATAAGTACAAGATTAGAAACTTTTCTTACAGTGGGTGCTTTGAGCATTCCCTGTGAGACCAGTATTAGTTTCCGATACACCAGTGCAGGTTCAATGTGTTCCTTGGACATACCAATTGACGATGAAACACTGAAATTACATCGCAATTAAATGCAAAAGACTCAATGCCGCCTTGAGTACAAGAAGAATGAGACTTCTTAGAGTCTGTGCTTTTATCCTTTCCTGGGAGACCAGTATTAGTTTCCGATACACCACTGCAGGTTCAATGTATTCCTTGGCCCTTCATATTGACGATGAAATACAGAGATCGAATCGGAATTAAATACAAAAGGCACAATGCCGCCTTAAGTACAAGAATAGAGACTCTTCTTACAGGCGGTTCTTTGAGCATTCCCCGTGAGACCAGAATTAGTTTCCGATACACCACTCCAGGTTCAATGTAATCCTTGGAAATTCACATTGACGATGAAAAACAGAAATCGCATCGGAATGAAATACAAAAGGCAAACTGCCGCGTAAGTACAGGAATAGAGACTCGTCTTACAGTCAGAGTTTTGAGTATTCTCTGTGAGACCAGTATAAGTTTCCGATACACCACTGCAGGTTCAATGTATTCCTTGGACCTTCACATTGTCAATGAAACACAGAAATTATATCGGAATTAAATACAAGAGGCACAATGCCGCCTTAAGTGCAAGAATAGAGACTCCTCTTACAGTCGGTGCTTTGAGCATTCCCTGTGAGACCAGTATTAGTTTCCGATACACCACTGCAGGTTCAATGTATTCCTAGGACCGTCACATTGACGAAGAAACACAGAAATCGCATCGGAATTAAATACAAAAGGCATAATGCCGCCTTATGTACAAGAATACCGACTCTTCTTAGAGTTCGTGCCTTGCGCATTCCCTGTGAGACCAGTATTACTTTCCGATACACCACTGCAGGTTTAATGTATTCCTTGAACATACACATTGACGATGAAACACTGAAATTACATCGGAATTAAATACAAAACGAACAATTCCGCCATATGTGCAAGAAGAGTGAAACTTCTTAGAGTCTGTGCTTTAGTCCTTTCCTGTGTGACCAGTATTAGTTTCCGATACACCACTGCAGGTGCAATGTATTCCTTGGACCTTCACATTGACGATGAAACACAGATATCGCATCGGAATTAAATACATTATGCTAAATGCTGCCTTCAGTACAATAATGGAGACTCCTCTTACAACCGGTGTTTTGAGCATTCCCTGTGAGACCAGTATTAGTTTCCGATACACCACTGAAGGTTCAATGTATTCCTTCGACCTTCACATTGACGATGAAACACAGAAATCGCGTCTGAAAAAATACAAAAGGCACAATGCCGCCTTAAGTACAAGTATAGAAACTCCTCTTCCAGTCGGTGCTTTGCGCATTGACTGTGAGACCAGTATTAGTTTCCGATACACCACTACAGGTTCAATGTATTACTGGGACCTTCACATTGACGATGAAACACAGAAATCGCATCGAAATTAAATACAAAATGCACAATGCCACCATAAGTACAAGATTAGAAACTTTTCTTACAGTGGGTGCTTTGAGCATTCCCTGTGAGACCAGTATTAGTTTCCGATACACCAGTGCAGGTTCAATGTGTTCCTTGGATATACACATTGACGATGAAATACAGAAATTACATCGGAATTAAATGCAAAAGACTCAATGCCGCCTTAAGTACAAGAAGAATGAGACTTCTTAGAGTCTGTGCTATTATCCTTTCCTGGGAGACCAGTATTAGTTTACGATACACCACTGCAGGTTCAGTGTATTCCTTAGCCCTTCATATTGACGATGAAATACAGAAATCGAATCGGAATTAAATACAAAAGGCACAATGCCGCCTTAAGTACAAGAATAGAGACTCTTCTTACAGTCGGTTCTTTGAGCATTCCCCGTGAGACCAGAATTAGTTTCCGATACACCACTCCAGGTTCAATGTAATCCTTGGAAATTCACTTTGACGATGAAAAACCGAAATCGCATCGGAATGAAATACAAAAGGCATAATGCCGCCTTAAGTACAAGAATACCGACTCTTCTTAGAGTCGGTGCCTTGCGCATTCCCTGTGAGACCAGTATTACTTTCCGATACACCACTGCAGGTTTAATGTATTCCTTGAACATACACATTGACGACGAAACACTGAAATTACATCGGAATTAAATACAAAACGAACAATTCCGCCATATGTGCAAGAAGAGTGAAACTTCTTAGAGTCTGTGCTTTAATCCTTTCCTGTGAGACCAGTATTAGTTTCCGATACACCACTGCAGCTGCAATGTATTCCTTGGACCTTCACATTGACGATGAAACACAGAAATCGCATCGGAATTAAATACAAAATGCTCAATGCCGCTTTCAGTACAAGAATATAGACTCTTCTTACAGTCGGTGCTTTCAGCATTCCGTGTGAGACCAGAATTAGTTTCCGATTTACCACTGCAGGTGCTATGCATTTCTTGGACCTTCACATTGACGATGAAACATAGAAATCGCATCGGAATTAAATACATTATGCTAAATGCCGCCTTCAGTACAAGAATGAAGACTCTTCTTACAACCGGTGTTTTGAGCATTATCTGTGAGACCAGTATTAGTTTCCGATACACCACTGAAGGTTCAATGTATTCCTTCGACCTTCACATTGACGATGAAACACAGAAATCGCATCTGAATTAAATACAGAAGGCACAATGCCGCCTTAAGTACAAGTATAGAAACTCTTCTTACAGTCGGTGCTTTGCGCATTGACTGTGAGACCAGTATTAGTTTCCGATACACCACTGCAGGTTCAATGTATTCCTGGGACCTTCACATTGACGATGAAACACAGAAATCGCATCGAAATTAAATACAAAATGCACAATGCCACCATAAGTACAAGATTAGAAACTTTTCTTACAGTGGGTGCTTTGAGCATTCCCTGTGAGACCAGTATTAGTTTCCGATACACCAGTGCAGGTTCAATGTGTTCCATGGACATACACATTGACGATGAAACACTGAAATTACATCGGAATTAAATGCAAAAGACTCAATGCCGCCTTAAGTACAGGAAGAATGAGACTTCTTAGAGTCTGTGCTTTTATCCTTTCCTGGGAGATCAGTATTAGTTTCCGATACACCACTGCAGGTTCAATGTATTCCTTGGCCCTTCATATTGACGATGAAATACAGAAATCGAATTGGAATTAAATACAAAAGGCACAATGCCGCCTTAAGTACAAGAATAGAGACTCTTCTTACAGTCGGTTCTTTGAGCATTCCCGTGAGACCAGAATTAGTTTCCGATACACCACTCCAGGTTCAATGTAATCCTTGGAAATTCACTTTGACGATGAAAAACAGAAATCGCATCGGAATGAAATACAAAGGGCAAACTGCCGCGTAAGTACAGGAATAGAGACTCGTCTTACAGTCAGTGTTTGAGTATTCTCTGTGAGACCAGTATTAGTTTCCGATACACCACTGCAGGTTCAATGTATTCCTTGGACCTTCACTTTGACGATGAAACACAGAAATTATATCGGAATTAAATACAAGAGGCACAATGCCGCCTTAAGTGCAAGAATAGAGACTCTTCTTACAGTCGGTGCTTTGAGCATTCCCAGTGAGACCAGTATTAGTTTCCGATACACCACTGCAGGTTCAATGTATTCCTAGGACCGTCACATTGACGAACAAACACAGAAATCGCATCGGAATTAAATACAAAAGGCATAATGCCGCCTTAAGTACAAGAATACTGACTCTTCTTAGAGTCGGTGCCTTGCGCATTCCCTGTGAGACCAGTATTACTTTCCGATACACCACTGCAGGTTTTATGTATTCCTTGAACATACACATTGACGATGAAACACTGAAATTACATCGGAATTAAATACAAAACGAACAATTCCGCCATATGTGCAAGAAGAGTGAAACTTCTTAGAGTCTGTGCTTTAATCCTTTCCTGTGAGACCAGTATTAGTTTCCAATACACCACTGCAGGTTCAATGTATTCCTTGGACATACACATTGCCGATGAAAAACAGAAATTATATCGGAATTAAATACAAGAGGCACAATGCCGCCTTAAGTGCAAGTATAGAAACTCTTCTTACAGTCGGTGCTTTGAGCATTCCCTGTGAGACCAGTATTAGTTTCCGATACACCACTGCAGGTTCAATGTAGTCCTAGGACCTTCAAATTGACGAAGAAACATAGAAATCGCATCGGAATTAAATAGAAAAGGCAAAATGCCGCCTTAAGTACAACAATACAGACTCTTCTTGCAGTCGGTGCTTTGCGCATTGACTGTGAGACCAGTATTAGTTTCCGATACACCACTGCAGATCAATGTATTCCTTGGACCTTCACATTGACGATGAAAAACAGAAATCGCATCAGAATTAAATACAAAAGGCACAAAGCCGCCTTAAGTACAAGATTAGAAACTTTTCTTACAGTGGGTGCTTTGAGCATTCCCTGTGAGACCAGTATTAGTTTCCGATACACCAGTGCAGGTTCAGTGTATTCATGTTACCTTCACATTGACGATCAAACACAGAAATCGCATCGAAATTAAATACAAAATGCACAATGCCACCATAAGTACAAGAATAGGGACTGTTCTTACAGTCGGTGCTTTGAGCATTCCCTGTGAGACCAGTATTAGTTTCCGATACACCACTGCAGGTTCAATGTGTTCCTTGGACATACACATTGACGATGAAACACTGAAATTACATCGGAATTAAATGCAAAAGACTCAATGCGGCCTTAAGTACAAGAAGAATGAGACTTCTTAGAGTCTGTGCTTTTATCCTTTCCTGGGAGACCAGTATTAGTTTCCGATACACCACTGCAGGTTCAATGTATTCCTTGGACCTTCACATTGACGATGAAACACAGAAATCGCATCGGAATTAAATACAAAAGGCACAATGCCGCCTTAAATACAAGAATAGAGACTCTTCTTACAGTCGGTATTTTGAGTATTCCCTGTGAGACCAGTATTAGTTTCCGATACACCACTCCAAGTTCAATGTAATCCTTGGAAATTCACATTGACGATGAAAAACAGAAATCGCATCGGAATGAAACACAAAAGGCAAACTTCCGCGTAAGTACAGGATTAGAGACTCGTCTTACAGTCAGTGTTTTGAGTATTCTCTTTGAGACCAGTATTGGTTTCCGATACACCACTGCAGGTTCAATGTATTCCTTGGACCTTCCCATTGACGATGAAACACAGAAATCGCATCGGAATTAAATACAAAAAGCAAAATGCCGCCCTAAGTACAAGAATAGAGACTCTTCTTACTGTCGGTGCTTTGAGCATTCCCTGTGAGACCAGTATTAGTTTCCGATACACCACTGCAGGTTCAATGTATTCCTTGGAACTTCACATTGACGATGAAACACAGAAATCGCATCGGGATTAAATACAAAAGGCACAATGCCGCCTTAAGTACAAGAATAGAGACTCTTCTTACGTTCGGTGCTTTGAGCATTCCCTGTGAGACCAGTATTAGTTTCCGTTACACCACTGCAGGTTCAATGTATTCCTCGGAGCTTCACATTGACGATGAAACATAGAAATCGCATCGGAATTAAATACAAAAGGCACCATGCCGCCTTAAATACAAGAATAGAGACTCTTCTTACAGTCGGTATTTTGAGTATTCCCTGTGAGACCAGTATTAGTTTCCGATACGCCACTACAGGTTCAATGTATTCCTTGGACATACACATTGACGATGAAACACTGAAATTACATCGGAATTAAATGCAAAAGACTCAATGCCGTCTTAGGTACAAGAAGAGTGAGACTTCTTAGAGTCTGTGTTTTTATCCTTTCCTGTGAGACCAGTATACGAATCCGATACACCTCTGCAAGTTCAATGTATTCCTTGGTCCTTCACATTGACGATGAAATACAGAAATTGCATCGGAATTAAATACAAAAGGCACAATGTGGCCTCAAGTACAACAATAGTGACTCTTCGTACAGTCGGTGCCTTGAGCATTCCCTGTGAGACCAGTATTAGTTTCCGATACACCACTGCAAGTTCAATGTATTGACTGGACATACACATTGACGATGAAACACTGAATTTACATCGGAATTAAATACAAAAGGCACAATGCCGCCTTAAGTACAAGAATAGTGACTCTTCTTACAGTCTGTGCTTTGAGCATTCCCTGTGAGACCAGTATTAGTTTCCAATACACCACTGCAGGTTCAATGTATTCCTTGGACATACACATTGCCGATGAAAAACAGAAATTATATCGGAATTAAATACAAGAGGCACAATGCCGCCTTAAGTGCAAGTATAGAAACTCTTCTTACAGTCGGTGCTTTGAGCATTCCCTGTGAGACCAGTATTAGTTTCCGATACACCACTGCAGGTTCAATGTAGTCCTAGGACCTTCAAATTGACCAAGAAACATAGAAATCGCATCGGAATTAAATAGAAAAGGCAAAATGCCGCCTTAAGTACAACAATACAGACTCTTCTTACAGTCGGTGCTTTGCGCATTGACTGTGAGACCAGTATTAGTTTCCGATACACCACTGCAGGTTCAATGTATTCCTTGGACCTTCACATTGACGATGAAAAACAGAAATCGCATCAGAATTAAATACAAAAGCCACAAAGCCGCCTTAAGTACAAGATTAGAAACTTTTCTTACAGTGGGTGCTTTGAGCATTCCCTGTGAGACCAGTATTAGTTTCCGATACACCAGTGCAGGTTCAGTGTATTCATGTTACCTTCACATTGACGATCAAACACAGAAATCGCATCGAAATTAAATACAAAATGCACAATGCCACCATAAGTACAAGAATAGGGACTGTTCTTACAGTCGGTGCTTTGAGCATTCCCTGTGAGACTAGTATTAGTTTCCGATACACCACTGCAGGTTCAATGATTTGACTGGACATACACATTGACGGTGAAAAACAGAAATTATATCGGAATTAAATACAAGAGGCACAATGCCGACTTAAGTGCAAGAATAAAGACTCTTCTTACAGTCGGTGCTTTGAGCATTCCCTGTGAGACCAGTACTAGTTTCCGATAGACCACTGCTGGTTCAATGTATTCCTATGACCTTCACATTGACGAAGAAACACAGAAATCGCATCGGAATTAAATACAAAAGGCAAAATGCCGCCTTAAGTACAAGAATACAGACTCTTCTTACAGTCGGTGCCTTGCGCATTCCCTGTGAGACCAGTATTAGTTTCCGATACACCACTGCAGGTTTAATGTATTCTTTGGACCTTCACATTGACGATGAAACACAGAAATCGCATCGGAATTAAATATAAAAGGCACAAAGCCGCATCAAGTACAAGATTAGAAACTTTTCTTACAGTCGGTGCTTTGAGCATTAACTGTGTGACCTGTATTAGTTTCCGATACACCACTGCAGGTTCAATGTATTCCTTGGACATAGTCATTGACGATTAAACACTGAAATGACATCGGAATTAAATACAAAACGAACAATTCCGCCATAAGTGCAAGAAGAGTGAGACTTCTTAGAGTCTTTGCTTTAATCCTTTCCTGTGAGACTAGTATTAGATTCCGTAACACCACTGCAGGTGCAATGTATTCCTTGGACCTTCACATTGACGATGAAACACAGAAATTGCATCGGAATTAAATACAAAATGCTCAATGCCGCCTTCAGTACAAGAATAGGGACTCTTCTTTCAGTCGGTGATTTCAGCATTCTGTGTGAGACCAGAATAAATTTCCGATACACCACTGCAGGTGCAATGTATTCCTTGGACCTTCACATTGACGATGAGACATAGAAATCGCATGGGAATTAAATACATAATGCTCAATGCCGCCTTCAGTACAAGAAGAGGGACTCTTCTTACAATCGGTGCTTTGAGCATTCCCTGTGAGACCAGTATTAGTTTCAGATACACCACTGCAGGTTCAATGTATTCCATGGACCTTCAGATTGACGATGAAACACAGAAATCGCATCGGAATTAAATACAAAAGGCACGATGCCGCCTTAAGTACAAGAATAGAGACTCTTCTTACAGTCGGTGTTTGAGCATTCCCTGTGAGACAAGTATTAGTTTCCGATACACCACTGCAGGCACAATGTAATCCTTGGACATTCAAATTGACGACGAAACACAAAAATCGCATCGGAATTAAATTCAAAATTCACAATGCCACCTTAAGTACAAGAATAGAGACCCCTCTTACAGTCAGTGCTTTGAGCATTCCCTGTGAGACCAGTATTAGTTTCCAATACACCACTGCAGGTTCAATGTATTGACTGGACATACACATTGACGATGAAACACTGAATTTACATCGGAATTAAATACAAAGGGCACAATGCCGCCTTAAGTACAAGAATAGAGACTCCTCTTACAGTCGGTGCTTTGATCATTTCCTGTGAGACCAGTATTAGTTTCCAATACACCACTGCAGGTTCAATGTATTCCTTGGACACACACATTGCCGATGATAAACAGAAATTATATCGGAATTAAATACAAGTGGCACAATGCCGCCTTAAGTGATAGAATAGAGACTCTTCTTACAGTCGGTGCTTTGAGCATTCCCTGTGAGACCAGTATTAGTTTCCGATTGACCACTGCCGATTCAATGTATTCCTTGGACCTTCACATTGACGATGAAACACAGAAATCGCATCGGAATTAAATACAAAAGGCACAAAGCCGCCTCAAAGACAAGATTAGAAACCTTTCTTACAGTCGGTGCTTTGAGCATTCCCTGTGTGACCAGTATTAGTTTCCGATACACCACTGCAGGTTCGGTGTATTCCATGGACCTTCACATTGAAGATGAAACACAGAAATCGCATCGGAATTAAATACAAAAGTCACAAAGCCGCCTCAAGTACAAGATTAGAAACTTTTCCTACAGTGGGTGCTTTGAGCATTCCCTGTGAGACCAGTATTAGTTTCCGATACACCACTGCAGGTTCAATGTGTTCCTTGGACATACACATTGACGATGAAACTCTGAAATTACATCGGAATTAAATACAAAAGACTCAATGCCGCCGTCAGTACAAGAAGAATGAGACTTGTTAGAATCTGTGCTTTTATCCTTTCCTGGGAGACCAGTATTAGTTTCCGATACACCACTGCAGGTTCAATGTACTCCTTGGCCCTTCATATTGACGATGAAATACAAAAATCGAATCGGAATTAAATACATAAGGCACAATGCCGCCTTAAGTACAAGAATAGAGACTCTTCTTACAGTCGGTGCTTTGAGCGTTCCCTGTGAGACCAGAATTAGTTTCCGATACACCACTCCAGGTTCAATGTATTCCTTGGAAATTCAAATTGACGATGAAAAACAGAAATCGCATCGGAATGAAATACAAAAGGCACTCTGCCGCGTAAGTACAGGAATGGAGACTCGTCTTACAGTCAATGTTTTGAGCATTCTCTGTGAGACCAGTATTAGTTTTCGATACACCACTGCCGGTTCAATGTATTCCTTGGACCTTCACATTGACGATGAAACACAGAAATCGCATCGGAATTAAATACAAAAGGCACAATGCCGCCTTAAGTACAAAAATAGAGACTCTTCTTACGGTCAGTGCTTTGAGCATTCCCTGTGAGACCAGTATTAGTTTCCGGTACAGCACTGCAGGTTCAATGTATTCCTCGGAGCTTCACATTGACGATGAAACACAGAAATCGCATCGGAATTAATTACAAAAGGCACAATGCCGCCTTAAATACAAGAATAGAGACTCTTCTTACAGGCGGTATTTTGAGTATTCCCTGTGAGACCAGTATTAGTTTCCGATACACCACTGCAGGTTCAATGTATTCCTTGGACATACACATTGACGATGAAACACTGAAATTACATCTGAATTAAATACAACAGACTCAATGCCGCCTTAAGTACAAGAAGAGTGAGACTTCTTAGAGTCTTTGTTTTTACCCTTTCCTGTGAGACCAGTATTAGTTTCCGATACACCACTGCAAGTTCAATGTATTCCTAGGACCTTCACATTGACGATGAAACACAGAAATTGCATCGGAATTAAATACAAAAGGCACAATGTGGCCTCAAGTACAACAATAGTGACTCTTCGTACAGTCGGTGCCTTGAGCATTCCCTGTGAGACCAGAATTAGTTTCCGATACACCACTGCAGGTTCAATGTATTCCTTGGCCCTTCATATTGGCGATGAAATACAGAAATCGAATCGGAATTAAATACATAAGGCACAATGCCGTCTTAAGTACAAGAATAGAGACTCTTCTTACAGTCGGTGCTTTGAGCATTCCCTGTGAGACCAGAATTAGTTTCCGATACACCACTCCAGGTTCAATGTATTCCTTGGAAATTCACATTGACGATGAAAAACAGAAATCGCATCGGAATGAAATACAAGAGGCCAACTGCCGCGTAAGTACAGGAATAGAGACTCGTCTTACAGTCAGTGTTTTGAGTATTCTCTGTGAGACCAGTATTAGTTTCCGATACACCACTGCAGGTTCAATGTATTCCTTGGACGTTCACATTGACGATGAAACACAGAAATCGCATCGGAATTAAATACAAAAGGCACAATGCCGTCCTAAGTACAAGAATAGAAACTCTTCTTACAGTCGGTGCTTTGAGCATTCCCTGTGAGACCAGTATTAGTTTCCGATACACCACTGCAGGTTCAATGTATTCCTTGGACCTTCACATTGACGATGAAACACAGAAATCGCATCGGGATTAAATACAAAAGGCACAATGCCGTCCTAAGTACAAGAATAGAAACTCTTCTTACAGTCGGTGCTTTGAGCATTCCCTGTGAGACCAGTATTAGTTTCCGATACACCACTGCAGGTTCAATGTATTCCTTGGACATACACATTGACGATGAAACACTGAAATTACATCGGAATTAAATACGAAAGACACAATGCCGCCTTAAGTACAAGAAGAGTGAGACTTCTTAGAGTTTGTGTTTTTATCCATTCCTGTGAGACCAGTATTAGTTTCCGATACACCTCTGCAAGGTCAATGTATTCCTTGGTCCTTCACATTCACGATGAAATACAGAAATTGCATCGGAATTAAATACAAAAGGCACAATGCCGCCTTAGGTATAAGAATATAGACTCTTCTTACAGTCTGTGCTTTGAGCATTCCCTGTGAGACCAGTATTAGTTTCCGATACACCACTGCTGGTTCAATGTATTCCTTGGACCGTCACATTGACGATGAAACACAGAAATCCAATCGGAATTAAATACAAAAGGCATAATTCCGCCCTAAGTACAAGAGTAGAGACTCTTCTTACGGTCGGTGCTTTGAGCATTCCCTGTGAGGCCAGTATTAGATTCCGATACACCACTGCAGGTTCAATGTATTCCTTGGACCTTCACGTTGACGATGAAACACAGAAATCACATCGGAATTAAATACAATAGGCACAATGCCGCCTTAAGTACAAGAATAGAGACTCTTCTGACGGTCGGTGCTTTGAGCATTCCCTGTGAGACCAGTATTAGTTTCCGGTACACCACTGCAGGTTGAATGTATTCCTCGGAGCTTCACATTGACGATGAAACACAGAAATCGCATCGGAATTAAATACAAAAGGCACAATGCCGCCTTAAATCCAAGAATAGAGACACTTCTTAGAGTCGGTATTAGGAGTATTCCCTGTGAGACCAGTATTAGTTTACGATACACCACTGCAGGTTCAATGTATTCCTTGGACATACACATTGACGATGAAACACTGAAATTACATCGGAATTAGATACAAAAGACTCAATGCCGCCTTAAGTACAACAAGAGTGAGACTTCTTAGAGTCTGTGTTTTTACCCTTTCCTGTGAGACCAGTATTAGTTTCCGATACACCACTGCATGTTCAATGTATTCCTTGGTCCTTCACATTGACGATGAAATACAGAAATCGAATCGGAATTAAATACAAAAGGCACAATGCCGCCTTAGGTACAAGAATATAGACTCTTCTTACAGTCGGTGCTTTGAGCATTCCCTGTGAGACCAGTATTAGTTTCCGATACACCACTGCAGGTTCAATGTATTCCTTGGATCCTCACATTGACGATGAAACACAGAAATTGCATCGGAATTAAATACAAAAGGCACAATGTCGCCTCAAGCACAAGAATAGTGACTCTTCGTACAGTTGGTGCCTTGAGCATTCCCTGTGAGACCAGTATTAGTTTCCGATACACCACTGCAGGTTCAATGTATTGACTGGACATACACATTGACGATGAAACACTGAATTTACATCGGAATTAAATACAAAAGGCACAATGAGGCCTTATGTACAAGAATAGAGACTCTTCTTACAGTCGGTGCTTTGAGCATTCCCTGTGAGACCAGTATTAGTTTCCGATACAAAACTGCAGGTTCAATGTATTCCTAGGACCTTCACATTGACGAAGAAACACAGAAATCGCATCGGAATTAAATACAAAATGCACAATGCCGCCTTAAGTACAAGAATACAGACTCTTCTTACTGTTGGTGACTTGAGCATTCCCTGTGAGACCAGTATTAGTTTCCGATACACCACTGCAGGTTTGATGTATTCCTTGGACCTTCACATTGACGATGAAACACAAAAATCGCATCGGAATTAAATACAAAAGGCACAAAGCCGCCTCAAGTACAAAATTTGAAACTTTTCTTACAGTCGGTGCTTTGAGCATTTCCTGTGTGACCAGTATCAGTTTCCGATACACCACTGCAGGTTCAGTGTATTCCTTGGACCTTCACATTGACGATGAAACACAGAAATCGGATCGGAATTAAATACAAAAGGCACAATGCCACCATAAGTACAAGAATAGAGACACTTCCTACAGTCGGTGCTTTGAGCATTCCCTGTGAGACCAGTATTAGTTTCCGATACACCACTGCAGGTTCAATGTATTCCTTGGACATACACATTGACGATGAAACACTGAAATTACATCGGAATTAAATACAAAACGAACAATTCCGCCATAAGTGCAAGAAGAGTGAGACTTCTAAAAGTCTGTGCTTTAATCCTATCCTGTGAGACCAGTGTTAGTTTCCGGTACACCACCGCAGGTGCAATGTATTCCTTGGACCTTCACATTGACGATGAAACACAGAAATCGCAACGGAATTAAATACAAAATGCTCAATGCCGCTTTCAGTACAAGAATAGAGACTCTTCTTACAGTCGGTGCTTTCAGCATTCCGTGTGAGACCAGAATTAGTTTCCGATACACCACTGCAGGTGCTATGTATTCCTTGGACCTTCACATTGACGATGAAACATAGAAATCGCATCGGAATTAAATACATAATGCTAAATGCCGCCTTCAGTACAAGAATAGAAACTCTTCTTACAATCGGTGCTTTGAGCATTCCCTGTGAGACCAGTATTAGTTTCCGATACACCACTGCAGGTTCGATGTATTCCTTCGACCTTCACATTGACGATGAAACACAGAAATCGCATCGGAATTAAATACAAAAGGCACAATGCCACCATAAGTACAAGAATAGAGAGACTTCTAACCGTCGGTGCTTTGAGCATTACCTGTGAGACCAGTATTAGTTTCCGATACACCACTGCAGGTTCTATGTATTCTTTGAACATACACATTGACGATGAAACACTGAAATTACATCGGAATTAAATACAAAACGAACAATTCCGCAATAAGTGCAAGAAGAGTGAGACTTCTTAGAGTCTGTGCTTTAATCCTTTCCTGTGAGACCAGTATTAGTTTCCGATACACCACTGCAGGTGCAATGTATTCCTTGGACCTTCACATTGACGATGAAACACTGAAATCGCATCGGAATTAAATACAAAATGCTCAATGCCGCTTTCAGTACAAGAGTAGAGACTTTCTTACAGTCGGTGCTTTCAGCATTCCGTGTGAGACCAGAATTAGTTTCCGATACACCACTGCAAGTTCAATGTATTCCTTGGATCTTCACATTGATGATGAAACACAGAAGTTGCATCACAATTAAATACAAAAGGCACAATGTTGCCTCAAGTACAAGAATAGTGACTCTTCGTCCAGTCGGTGACTTGAGCATTCCCTGTGAGACCAGTATTAGTTTCCGATACACCACTGCAGGTTCAATGTATTGACTGGACATACACATTGACGATGAAACACTGAATTTACATCGGAATTAAATACAAAGGCACAATGCCGCCTTAAGTACAAGAATAGAGACTCTTCTTACAGTCGGTGCTTTGAGCATTCCCTGTGAGACCAGTATTAGTTTCCAATACACCACTGCAGGTTCTATGTATTCCTTGGACATACACATTGCCGATGAAAAACAGAAATTATATCGGAATTAAATACAAGAGGCACAATGCCGCCTTAAGTGCAAGAATAGAGACTCTTCTTACAGTCGGTGCTTTGAGCATTCCCTGTGAGACCAGTATTAGTTTCCGATACACCACTGCAGGTTCAATGTATTCCTAGGACCTTCACATTGACGAAGAAACACAGAAATCGCATCGGAATTAAATACAAAAGGCATAATGCCGCCTTACGTACAAGAATACAGACTCTTTTTACAGTCGGTGCTTTGCGCATTCCCTGTGAGACCAGTATTAGTTTCCGATACACCACTGCAGGTTCAATGTATTCCTAGGACCTTCACATTGACGATGAAAAACAGAAATCGCATCAGAATTAAATACAAAAGGCACAATGCCGCCTTAAATACAAGAATAGAGACTCCACCTACCGTCGGTATTTTGAGTATTCCCTGTGAGACCAGTATTACTTTCCGATACACCACTGCAGGTTCAATGTATTCCTTGGACATACACATTGACGATGAATCACTGAAATTACATCGGAATTAAATACAAAAGACTCAATGCCGCCTTAAGTACAAGAAGAGTGAGACTTTTTAGAGTCTGTGTTTTTACCATTTCCTGTGAGACCAGTATTAGTTTCCGATACACCACTGCAGGTTCAATGTATTGACTGGACATACACATTGACGATGAAACACTGAATTTACATCGGAATTAAATACAAAAGGCACAATGCCGCCTTACGTGCAAGAATAGAGGCTCTTCTTACAGTCGGTGCTTTGAGCATTCCCTGTGAGGCCAGTATTAGTTTCCAATACACCACTGCAGGTTCTATGTATTCCTTGGACATACACATTGCCAATGAAAAACAGAAATTATATCGGAAATAAAAACAAGAGGCACAATGCCGCCTTAAGTGCAAGAATAGAGACTCTTCTTACAGTCGGTGCTTTGAGCATTCCCTGTTAGACCAGTATTAGTTTGCGATAGACCACTGCAGGTTCAATGTATTCCTAGGACCTTCACACAGACGAAGAAACACAGAAATCGCATCGGAATGAAATACAAAAGGCATAATGCCGCCTTACGTACAAGAATACAGACTCTTCTTACAGTCGGTGCCTTGCGCATTCCCTGTGAGACCAGTATTAGTTTCCGATACACCACTGCAGGTTTAATGTATTCCTTGGACCTTCACATTGACGATGAAACACACAAATCGCATCGGAATTAGATACAAAAGGCACAAAGCCGCCTCAAGTACAAGATTAGAAACTATTCTTACAGTCGGTGCTCTGAGTATTCCCTGTGTGACCAGTATTAGTTTCCGATACACCACTGCAGGTTCAGTGTATTCCTTGGACCTTCACATTGACGATGAAAAACAGAAATCGCATCGGAATTAAATACAAAGGGCACAATGCCACCATAAGTACAAGAATAGAGACACTTCTTACCGTCGGTGCATTGAGCATTCCCTGTGAGACCAGTATTAGTTTCCGATACACCACTGCAGGTTCTATGTATTCCTTGGACATACACATTGACGATGAAACACTGAAATTACATCGGAATTAAATACAAAACGAACAATTCCGCCATAAGTGCAAGAAGAGTGAGACTTCTTAGAGTCTGTGCTTTAATCCTTTCCTGTGAGACCAGTATTAGTTTCCGATACACCACTGCTGGTGCAATGTATTCCTTGGACCTTCACATTGACGATGAAACACTGAAATCGCATCGGAATTAAATACAAAATGCTCAATGCCGATATCAGTACATGAATAGAGACTCTTCTTACAGTCGGTGCTTTCAGCATTCCGTGTGAGACCAGAATTAGTTTCCGATACACCACTGCAGGTTCAATGTATTCCTTGGATCTTCACATTGATGATGAAACACAGAAGTTGCATCAGAATTAAATACAAAAGGCACAATGTTGCCTCAAGTACAAGAATAGTGACTCTTCGTACAGTCGGTGCCTTGAGCATTCCCTGTGAGACCAGTATTAGTTTCCGATACACCACTGCAGGTTCAATGTATTGACTGGACATACACATTGACGATGAAACACTGAATTTACATCGGAATTAAATACAAAGGCACAATGCCGCCTTAAGTACAAGAATAGAGACTCTTCTTACAGTCGGTGATTTGAGCATTCCCTGTGAGACCAGTATTAGTTTCCGATACACCACTGCAGGTTCAATGTATTCCTAGGACCTTCACATTGACGAAGAAACACAGAAATCGCATCGGAATTAAGTACAAAAGGCATAATGCCGCCTTACGTACAAGAATACAGACTCTTTTTACAGTCGGTGCTTTGCGCATTCCCTGTGAGACCAGTATTAGCTTCCGATACACCACTGCAGGTTTAATGTATTCCTTGGTCCTTCACATTGACGAAGAAACACAGAAATCGCATCGGAATGAAATACAAAAGGCATAATGCCGCCTTACGTACACGAATACAGACTCTTCTTACAGTCGGTGCCTTGCGCATTCCCTGTGAGACCAGTATTGGTTTCCGATACACCACTGCAGGTTTAATGTATTCCTTGGACCTTCACATTGACGATGAAACACACAAATCGCATCGGAATTAGATACAAAAGGCACAAAGCCGCCTCAAGTACAAGATTAGAAACTTTTCTTACAGTCGGTGCTCTGAGTATTCCCTGTGTGACCAGTATTAGTTTCCGATACACCACTGCAGGTTCAGTGTATTCCTTGGACCTTCACATTGACGATGAAAAACAGAAATCGCATCGGAATTAAATACAAAAGGCACAATGCCAAAATAAGTACAAGAATACTTCTACATCTACATCTACATCTACATTGATACTCCGCAAGCCACCCAACGGTGTGTGGCTGAGAGCACTTTACGTGCCACTGTCATTACCTCCCTTTCCTGTTCCAGTCGCGTATGGTTCGCGGGAAGAACGACTGTCTGAAAGCCTCCGTGCGCGCTCTAATCTCTCTAATTTTACATTCGTGATCTCCTCGGGAAGTATAAGTAGGGGGAAGCAATATATTCGATACCTCATCCAGAAACGCACCCTCTCGAAACCTGGCGAGCAAGCTACACCGCGATGCAGAGCGCCTCTCTTGCAGAGTCTGCCACTTGAGTTTATTAAACATCTCCGTAACGCTATCACGGTTACCAAATAACCCAGTGACGAAACGCGCCGCTCTTCTTTGGATCTTCTCTATCTCCTCCGTCAACCCGACCTGGTACGGATCCCACACTGATGAGCAACACTCAAGTATAGGTCGAACGAGTGTTTTGTAAGCCACCTCCTTTGTTGATGGACTACATTTTCTAAGCACTCTCCCAATGAATCTCAACCTGGTACCCGCCTTACCAACAATTAGTTTTATATGATCATTCCACTTCAAATCGTTCCGTACGCATACTCCCAGATATTTTACAGAAGTAACTGCTACCAGTGTTTGTTCCGCTATCATATAATCATACAATAAAGGATCCTTCTTTCTATGTATTCGCAATATATTACATTTGTCTATGTTAAGGGTCAGTTGCCACTCCCTGCACCAAGTGCCTATCCGCTGCAGATCTTCCTGTATTTCGCTACAATTTTCTAATGCAGCAACTTCTCTGTATACTACAGCATCATCCGCGAAAAGCCGCATGGAACTTCCGACACTATCTACTAAGTCATTTATATATTTATATATATTGCACGCCAGAGGTTACTTTAACGTCTGTAGACGTCTCTCCATTGATAACAACATGCTGTGTTCTGTTTGCTAAAAACTCTTCAATCCAGCCACACAGCTGGTCTGATATTCCGTAGGCTCTTACTTTGTTTATCAGGCGACAGTGCGGAACTGTATCGAACGCCTTCCGGAAGTCAAGAAAAATAGCATCTACCTGGGAGCCTGTATCTAATATTTTCTGGGTCTCATGAACAAATAAGGCGAGTTGGGTCTCACACGATCGCTGTTTCCGGAATCCATGTTGATTCCTACATAGTAGATTCTGGGTTTCCAGAAATGACATGATACGCGAGCAAAAAACATGTTCTAAAATTCTACAAGAGATCGACGTAAGAGATATAGGTCTATAGTTTTGCGCATCTGCTCGACGACCCTTCTTGAAGACTGGGACTATCTGTGCTCTTTTCCAATCATTTGGAACCCTCCGTTCCTCTAGAGACTTGCGGTACACGGCTGTTAGAAGGGGGGCAAGTTCTTTCGCGTACTCTGTGTAGAATCGAATTGGTATCCCGTCAGGTCCAGTGGACTTTCCTCTATTGAGTGATTCCAGTTGCTTTTCTATTCCTTGGACACTTATTTCGATGTCAGCCATTTTTTCGTTTGTGCGAGGATTTAGAGAAGGAACTGCAGTGCGGTCTTCCTCTGTGAAACAGCTTTGGAAAAAGGTGTTTAGTATTTCTTCTTACCGTCGGTGCTTTGAGCATTCCCTGTGAGACCAGTATTAGTTTCCAATACACCACTGCAGGTTCTATGTTTTCCTTGGACATACACATTGCCGATGAAAAACAGAAATTATATCGGAATTAAATAGAAGAGGCACAATGCCGCCTTAAGTGCAAGAATAGAGACTCTTCTTACAGTCGGTGCTTTGAGCATTCCCTGTGAGACCAGTATTAGTTTCCGATACACCACTGCAGGTTCAATGTATTCCTAGGACCTTCACATTGACGAAGAAACACAGAAATCGCATCGGAATTAAATGCAAAAGGCATAATGCCGCCTTACGTACAAGAATACAGACTCTTTTTACAGTCGGTGCTTTGCGCATTCCCTGTGAGACCAGTATTAGTTTCCGATACACCACTGCAGGTTTAATGTATTCCTTGGACATACACATTGACGATGAAACACTGAAATTACATCGGAATGAAATACAAAACGAACAATTCCGCCACAAGTGCAAGAAGAGTGAGACTTCTTAGAGTCTGTGCTTTAGTCCTTTCCTGTGAGACCAGTATTAGTTTCCGATACACCACTGCAGGTGCAATGTATTCCTTGGACCTTCACATTGACGATGAAACACAGAAATCGCATCGGAATTAAATACAAAATGTTCAATGCCGCTTTCAGTACAAGAATAGAGACTCTTCTTACAGTCAGTGCTTTCAGCATTCCGTGTGAGTCCAGAATTAGTTTCCGATACACCACTGCAGGTGCAATGTATTCCTTGGACCTTCACATTGACGATGAAACATAGAAATCGCATCGGAATTAAATAGATAATGCTAAATGCCGCCTTCAGTACAAGAATAGAGACTCTTCTTACAATCGGTGCTTTGAGCATTCCCTGTGAGACCAGTATTAGTTTCCGATACACCACTGCAGGTTCAATGTATTCCTAGGACCTTCACATTGACGAAGAAACACAGAAATCGCATCGGAATTAAATACAAAAGGCATAATGCCGCCTTACGTACAAGAATACAGACTCTTTTTACAGTCGGTGCTTTGCGCATTCCCTGTGAGACCAGTATTAGTTTCCGATACACCACTGCAGGTTTAATGTATTCCTTGGACCTTCACATTGACGATGAAACACAGAAATCGCATTGGAAGTAGAAACAAAATGCACAAAGCCGCCTCAAGTACAAGATTAGGAACTTTTCTTACAGTCGGTGCTTTGAGCATTCCCTGTGTGACCAGTATTAGTTTCCGATACACCACTGCAGGTTCAGTGTATTCCTTGGACCTTCACATTGACGATGAAACACAGAAATCGCATCGGAATTAAATACAAAAGGCACAATGCCACCATAAGTACAAGAATAGAGACACTTCTTACCGTCGGTGCTTTGAGCATTCCCTGTGAGACCAGTATTAGTTTCCGATACACCACTGCAGGTTGTATGTATTCCTTGGACATACACATTGACGATGAAACACTGAAATTACATCGGAATGAAATACAAAACGAACAATTCCGCCATAAGTGCAAGAAGAGTCAGACTTCTTAGAGTCTGTGCTTGAATCCTTTCCTGTGAGACCAGTATTAGTTTCCGATACACCACTGCAGGTGCAATGTATTCCTTGGACCTTCACATTGACGATGAAACACAGAAATCGCATCGGAATTAAATACAAAATGCTCAATGCCGCTTTCAGTACAAGAATAGAGACTCTTCTTACAGCCGGTGCTTTCAGCATTCCGTGTGAGACCAGAATTAGTTTCCGATACACCACTACAGGTGCAATGTATTCCTTGGACCTTCACATTGACGATGAAACATAGAAATCGCATCGGAATTAAATACATAATGCTAAATGCCGCCTTCAGTACAAGAATAGAGACTCTTCTTACTATCGGTGCTTTGAGCATTCCCTGTGAGACCAGTATTAGTTTCCGATACACCACTGCAGGGTCAATGTATTCGTTCGACCTTCACATTGACGATGAAACACAGATATTGCATCTGAATTAAATACAAAAGGCACAATGTTGCCTCAAGTACAAGAATAGTGACTCTTCGTACAGTCGGTGCCTTGAGCATTCCCTGTGAGACCAGTATTAGTTTCCGATACACCACTGCAGGTTCAATGTAATGACTGGACATACACATTGACGATGAAACACTGAATTTACATCGGAATTAAATACAAAGGCACAATGCCGCCTTAAGTACAAGAATAGAGACTCCTCTTACAGTCGGTGCTTTGAGCATTCCCTGTGAGACCAGTATTAGTTTCCAATACACCACTGCAGGTTCTATGTATTCCTTGGACATACACATTGCCGATGAAAAACAGAAATTATATCGGAATTAAACACAAGAGGCACAATGCCGCCTTAAGTGCAAGAATAGAGACTCTTCTTACAGTCGGTGCTTTGAGCATTCCCTGTGAGACCAGTATTAGTTTCCGATACACCACTGCAGGTTCAATGTATTCCTAGGACCTTCACATTGACGAAGAAACACAGAAATGGCATCGGAATTAAATACAAAAGGCATAATGCCGCCTTACGTACAAGAATACAGACTCTTTTTACAGTCGGTGCTTTGCGCATTCCCTGTGAGACCAGTATTAGTTTCCGATACACCACTGCAGGTTTAATGTATTCCTTGGACATACACATTGACGATGAAACACTGAAATTACATCGGAATGAAATACAAAACGAACAATTCCGCCACAAGTGCAAGAAGAGTGAGACTTCTTAGAGTCTGTGCTTTAATCCTTTCCTGTGAGACCAGTATCAGTTTCCGATACACCACTGCAGGTGCAATATATTCCTTGGACCTTCACATTGACGATGAAACACAGAAATCGCATCGGAATTAAATACAAAATGTTCAATGCCGCTTTCAGTACAAGAATAGAGACTCTTCTTACAGTTGGTGCTTTCAGCATTCCGTGTGAGTCCAGAATTAGTTTCCGATACACCACTGCAGGTGCAATGTATTCCTTGGACCTTCACATTGACGATGAAACATAGAAATGGCATCGGAATTAAATAGATAATGCTGAATGCCGCCTTCAGTACAAGAATAGAGACTCTTCTTACAATCGGTGCTTTGAGCATTCCCTGTGAGACCAGTATTAGTTTCCGATACACCACTGCAGGGTCAATGTATTCGTTCGACTTTCACATTGACGATGAAACACAGAAATCGCATATGAATTAAATACAAAAGGCACAATGCCACCTTAAGAACAAGTATAGAAACTCTTCTTACAGTCGGTGCTTTGAGCATTCCCTGTGAGACCAGTATTAGTTTCCGATACACCACTGCAGGTTCAATGTATTCCTAGGACCTTCACATTGACGAAGAAACACAGAAATCGCATCGGAATTAAATACAAAAGGCATAATGCCGCCTTACGTACAAGAATACAGACTCTTTTTACAGTCGGTGCTTTGCGCATTCCCTGTGAGACCAGTATTAGTTTCCGATACACCACTGCAGGTTTAATGTATTCCTTGGACCTTCACATTGACGATGAAACACAGAAATCGCATTGGAAGTAGAAACAAAATGCACAAAGCCGCCTCAAGTACAAGATTAGGAACTTTTCTTACAGTCGGTGCTTTGAGCATTCCCTGTGTGACCAGTATTAGTTTCCGATACACCACTGCAGGTTCAATGTATTCCTTGGACCTTCACATTGACGATGAAACACAGAAATCGCATCGGAATTAAATACAAAATGCTCAATGCCGCTTTCAGTACAAGAATAGAGACTCTTCTTACAGTCGGTGCTTTCAGCATTCCGTGTGAGACCAGAATTAGTTTCCGATACACCACTGCAGGTGCAATGTATTCCTTGGACCTTCACATTGACGATGAAACATAGAAATCGCATCGGAATTAAATACATAATGCTAAATGCCGCCTTCAGTACAAGAATAGAGACTCTTCTTACTATCGGTGCTTTGAGCATTCCCTGTGAGACCAGTGTTAGTTTCCGATACACCACTGCAGGGTCAATGTATTCGTTCGACCTTCACATTGACGATGAAACACAGATATCGCATCTGAATTAAATACAAAAGGCACAATGCCACCTTAACAACAAGTATAGAAACTCTTCCTACGGTCTTTGCTTTGAGCATTCCCTGTGGGACCAGTATTAGTTTCCGATACACCACTGCAGGTTCAATGTATTCCTAGGACATTCACATTGACGAAGAAACATAGAACTCGCATCGGAATTAAATAGAAAAGGCAAAATGCCGCCCTAAGTACAACAATACAGGCTCTTCTTACAGTCGGTGCTTTGCGCATTGACTGTGAGACCAGTATTAGTTTCCGATACACCACTGCCGGTTCAATGTATTCCTTGGACCTTCACATTGACGATGAAAAACAGAAATCGCATTAGAATTAAATACAAAAGGCACAATGCCGCCTTAAATACAAGAATAGAGACTCTTCTTACAGTCGGTATTTTGAGTATTCCCTGTGAGACCAGTATTAGTTTCCGATACACCACTGCAGGTTCAATGTATTCCTTGGACATACACATTGACGATGAAACACTGAAATTACATCGGAATTAAATACAAAAGACTCAATGCCGACTTAAGTACAAGAAGAGTGAGACTTCTTAGAGTCTGTGTTTTTACACTTTCCTGTGAGACCAGTATTAGTTTCCGATACACCACTGCAGGTTCAATGTATTCCTTGGATCTTCACATTGACGATGAAACACAGAAATTGCATCGGAATTAAATACAAAAGGCGCAATGTCGCCTCAAGTACAAGAATAGTGACTCTTCGTACAGTCGGTGCCTTGAGCATTCCCTGTGAGACCAGTATTAGTATCCGATACACCACTGCAGGTTCAATTTATTGACTGGACATACACATTGACGATGAAACACTGAATTTACATCGGAATTAAATACAAAAGGCACAATGCCGCCTTAAGTACAAGAATAGAGACTCTTCTTACAGTCGGTGCTTTGAGCATTCCCTGTGAGACCTGTATTGGTTTCCAATACACCACTGCAGGATCAATGTATTCCTTGGATCTTCACATTGACGATGAAACACAGAAATTGCATCGGTATTAAATACAAAAGGCACAATGTCGCCTCAAGTACAAGAATAGTGACTCTTCATACAGTCGGTGCTTTGAGCATTCCCAGTGAGACCAGTCTTAGTTTCCGATAGACCACTGCAGGTTCAATGTATTCCTAGGACCTTCACATTGACGAAGAAACACAGAAATCGCATCGGAATTAAATACAAAAGGCATAATGCCGCCTTAAGTACAAGAATACAGACTCCTCCTACAGTCGGTGCCTTGCGCATTCCCTGTGAGACCAGTATTAGTTTCCGATACACCAATGCAGGTTTAATGTATTCCTTGGACCTTCACATTGACGATTAAACACACAAATCGCATCGGAATTAGATACAAAAGGCACAAAGCCGCCTCAAGTACAAGATTAGAAACTTTTCTTACAGTCGGTGCTCTGAGTATTCCCTGTGTGACCAGTATTAGTTTCCGATACACCACTGCAGGTTCAGTGTATTCCTTGGACCTTCACATTGACGATGAAAAACAGAAATCGCATCGGAATTAAATACAAAAGGCACAATGCCACCATAAGTACAAGAATAGAGACACTTCTTACCGTCGGTACTTTGAGCATTCCCTGTGAGACCAGTATTAGTTTCCAATACACCACTGCAGGTTCTATGTATTCCTTGGACATACACATTGCCGATGAAAAACAGAAATTATATCGGAATTAAATAGAAGAGGCACAATGCCGCCTTAAGTGCAAGAATAGAGACTCTTCTTACAGTCGGTGCTTTGAGCATTCCCTGTGAGACCAGTATTAGTTTCCGATACACCACTGCAGGTTCAATGTATTCCTAGGACCTTCACATTGACGAAGAAACACAGAAATCGCATCGGAATTAAATGCAAAAGGCATAATGCCGCCTTACGTACAAGAATACAGACTCTTTTTACAGTCGGTGCTTTGCGCATTCCCTGTGAGACCAGTATTAGTTTCCGATACACCACTGCAGGTTTAATGTATTCCTTGGACATACACATTGACGATGAAACACTGAAATTACATCGGAATGAAATACAAAACGAACAATTCCGCCACAAGTGCAAGAAGAGTGAGACTTCTTAGAGTCTGTGCTTTAGTCCTTTCCTGTGAGACCAGTATTAGTTTCCGATACACCACTGCAGGTGCAATGTATTCCTTGGACCTTCACATTGACGATGAAACACAGAAATCGCATCGGAATTAAATACAAAATGTTCAATGCCGCTTTCAGTACAAGAATAGAGACTCTTCTTACAGTCAGTGCTTTCAGCATTCCGTGTGAGTCCAGAATTAGTTTCCGATACACCACTGCAGGGGCAATGTATTCCTTGGACCTTCACATTGACGATGAAACATAGAAATCGCATCGGAATTAAATAGATAATGCTAAATGCCGCCTTCAGTACAAGAATAGAGACTCTTCTTACAATCGGTGCTTTGAGCATTCCCTGTGAGACCAGTATTAGTTTCCGATACACCACTGCAGGTTCAATGTATTCCTAGGACCTTCACATTGACGAAGAAACACAGAAATCGCATCGGAATTAAATACAAAAGGCATAATGCCGCCTTACGTACAAGAATACAGACTCTTTTTACAGTCGGTGCTTTGCGCATTCCCTGTGAGACCAGTATTAGTTTCCGATACACCACTGCAGGTTTAATGTATTCCTTGGACCTTCACATTGACGATGAAACACAGAAATCGCATTGGAAGTAGAAACAAAATGCACAAAGCCGCCTCAAGTACAAGATTAGGAACTTTTCTTACAGTCGGTGCTTTGAGCATTCCCTGTGTGACCAGTATTAGTTTCCGATACACCACTGCAGGTTCAGTGTATTCCTTGGACCTTCACATTGACGATGAAACACAGAAATCGCATCGGAATTAAATACAAAAGGCACAATGCCACCATAAGTACAAGAATAGAGACACTTCTTACCGTCGGTGCTTTGAGCATTCCCTGTGAGACCAGTATTAGTTTCCGATACACCACTGCAGGTTGTATGTATTCCTTGGACATACACATTGACGATGAAACACTGAAATTACATCGGAATGAAATACAAAACGAACAATTCCGCCATAAGTGCAAGAAGAGTCAGACTTCTTAGAGTCTGTGCTTGAATCCTTTCCTGTGAGACCAGTATTAGTTTCCGATACACCACTGCAGGTGCAATGTATTCCTTGGACCTTCACATTGACGATGAAACACAGAAATCGCATCGGAATTAAATACAAAATGCTCAATGCCGCTTTCAGTACAAGAATAGAGACTCTTCTTACAGCCGGTGCTTTCAGCATTCCGTGTGAGACCAGAATTAGTTTCCGATACACCACTACAGGTGCAATGTATTCCTTGGACCTTCACATTGACGATGAAACATAGAAATCGCATCGGAATTAAATACATAATGCTAAATGCCGCCTTCAGTACAAGAATAGAGACTCTTCTTACTATCGGTGCTTTGAGCATTCCCTGTGAGACCAGTATTAGTTTCCGATACACCACTGCAGGGTCAATGTATTCGTTCGACCTTCACATTGACGATGAAACACAGATATTGCATCTGAATTAAATACAAAAGGCACAATGTTGCCTCAAGTACAAGAATAGTGACTCTTCGTACAGTCGGTGCCTTGAGCATTCCCTGTGAGACCAGTATTAGTTTCCGATACACCACTGCAGGTTCAATGTAATGACTGGACATACACATTGACGATGAAACACTGAATTTACATCGGAATTAAATACAAAGGCACAATGCCGCCTTAAGTACAAGAATAGAGACTCCTCTTACAGTCGGTGCTTTGAGCATTCCCTGTGAGACCAGTATTAGTTTCCAATACACCACTGCAGGTTCTATGTATTCCTTGGACATACACATTGCCGATGAAAAACAGAAATTATATCGGAATTAAACACAAGAGGCACAATGCCGCCTTAAGTGCAAGAATAGAGACTCTTCTTACAGTCGGTGCTTTGAGCATTCCCTGTGAGACCAGTATTAGTTTCCGATACACCACTGCAGCTTCAATGTATTCCTAGGACCTTCACATTGACGAAGAAACACAGAAATCGCATCGGAATTAAATACAAAAGGCATAATGCCGCCTTACGTACAAGAATACAGACTCTTTTTACAGTCGGTGCTTTGCGCATTCCCTGTGAGACCAGTATTAGTTTCCGATACACCACTGCAGGTTTAATGTATTCCTTGGACATACACATTGACGATGAAACACTGAAATTACATCGGAATGAAATACAAAACGAACAATTCCGCCACAAGTGCAAGAAGAGTGAGACTTCTTAGAGTCTGTGCTTTAATCCTTTCCTGTGAGACCAGTATCAGTTTCCGATACACCACTGCAGGTGCAATATATTCCTTGGACCTTCACATTGACGATGAAACACAGAAATCGCATCGGAATTAAATACAAAATGTTCAATGCCGCTTTCAGTACAAGAATAGAGACTCTTCTTACAGTTGGTTCTTTCAGCATTCCGTGTGAGTCCAGAATTAGTTTCCGATACACCACTGCAGGTGCAATGTATTCCTTGGACCTTCACAATGACGATGAAGCATAGAAATGGCATCGGAATTAAATAGATAATGCTGAATGCCGCCTTCAGTACAAGAATAGAGACTCTTCTTACAATCGGTGCTTTGAGCATTCCCTGTGAGACCAGTATTAGTTTCCGATACACCACTGCAGGGTCAATGTATTCGTTCGACTTTCACATTGACGATGAAACACAGAAATCGCATATGAATTAAATACAAAAGGCACAATGCCACCTTAAGAACAAGTATAGAAACTCTTCTTACAGTCGGTGCTTTGAGCATTCCCTGTGAGACCAGTATTAGTTTCCGATACACCAGTGCAGGTTCAATGTATTCCTAGGACCTTCACATTGACGAAGAAACACAGAAATCGCATCGGAATTAAATACAAAAGGCATAATGCCGCCTTACGTACAAGAATACAGACTCTTTTTACAGTCGGTGCTTTGCGCATTCCCTGTGAGACCAGTATTAGTTTCCGATACACCACTGCAGGTTTAATGTATTCCTTGGACCTTCACATTGACGATGAAACACAGAAATCGCATTGGAAGTAGAAACAAAATGCACAAAGCCGCCTCAAGTACAAGATTAGGAACTTTTCTTACAGTCGGTGCTTTGAGCATTCCCTGTGTGACCAGTATTAGTTTCCGATACACCACTGCAGGTTCAGTGTATTCCTTGGACCTTCACATTGACGATGAAACACAGAAATCGCATCGGAATTAAATACAAAATGCTCAATGCCGCTTTCAGTACAAGAATAGAGACTCTTCTTACAGTCGGTGCTTTCAGCATTCCGTGTGAGACCAGAATTAGTTTCCGATACACCACTGCAGGTGCAATGTATTCCTTGGACCTTCACATTGACGATGAAACATAGAAATCGCATCGGAATTAAATACATAATGCTAAATGCCGCCTTCAGTACAAGAATAGAGACTCTTCTTACTATCGGTGCTTTGAGCATTCCCTGTGAGACCAGTATTAGTTTCCGATACACCACTGCAGGGTCAATGTATTCGTTCGACCTTCACATTGACGATGAAACACAGATATCGCATCTGAATTAAATACAAAAGGCACAATGCCACCTTAACAACAAGTATAGAAACTCTTCCTACGGTCTTTGCTTTGAGCATTCCCTGTGGGACCAGTATTAGTTTCCGATACACCACTGCAGGTTCAATGTATTCCTAGGACATTCACATTGACGAAGAAACATAGAACTCGCATCGGAATTAAATAGAAAAATCAAAATGCCGCCCTAAGTACAACAATACAGGCTCTTCTTACAGTCGGTGCTTTGCGCATTGACTGTGAGACCAGTATTAGTTTCCGATACACCACTGCCGGTTCAATGTATTCCTTGGACCTTCACATTGACGATGAAAAACAGAAATCGCATTAGAATTAAATACAAAAGGCACAATGCCGCCTTAAATACAAGAATAGAGACTCTTCTTACAGTCGGTATTTTGAGTATTCCCTGTGAGACCAGTATTAGTTTCCGATACACCACTGCAGGTTCAATGTATTCCTTGGACATACACATTGACGATGAAACACTGAAATTACATCGGAATTAAATACAAAAGACTCAATGCCGACTTAAGTACAAGAAGAGTGAGACTTCTTAGAGTCTGTGTTTTTACACTTTCCTGTGAGACCAGTATTAGTTTCCGATACACCACTGCAGGTTCAATGTATTCCTTGGATCTTCACATTGACGATGAAACACAGAAATTGCATCGGAATTAAATACAAAAGGCGCAATGTCGCCTCAAGTACAAGAATAGTGACTCTTCGTACAGTCGGTGCCTTGAGCATTCCCTGTGAGACCAGTATTAGTATCCGATACACCACTGCAGGTTCATTTTATTGACTGGACATACACATTGACGATGAAACACTGAATTTACATCGGAATTAAATACAAAAGGCACAATGCCGCCTTAAGTACAAGAATAGAGACTCTTCTTACAGTCGGTGCTTTGAGCATTCCCTGTGAGACCAGTATTGGTTTCCAATACACCACTGCAGGATCAATGTATTCCTTGGATCTTCACATTGACGATGAAACACAGAAATTGCATCGGTACTAAATACAAAAGGCACAATGTCGCCTCAAGTACAAGAATAGTGACTCTTCATACAGTCGGTGCTTTGAGCATTCCCAGTGAGACCAGTATTAGTTTCCGATAGACCACTGCAGGTTCAATGTATTCCTAGGACCTTCACATTGACGAAGAAACACAGAAATCGCATCGGAATTAAATACAAAAGGCATAATGCCGCCTTAAGTACAAGAATACAGACTCCTCCTACAGTCGGTGCCTTGCGCATTCCCTGTGAGACCAGTATTAGTTTCCGATACACCAATGCAGGTTTAATGTATTCCTTGGACCTTCACATTGACGATGAAACACACAAATCGCATCGGAATTAGATACAAAAGGCACAAAGCCGCCTCAAGTACAAGATTAGAAACTTTTCTTACAGTCGGTGCTCTGAGTATTCCCTGTGTGACCAGTATTAGTTTCCGATACACCACTGCAGGTTCAGTGTATTCCTTGGACCTTCACATTGACGATGAAAAACAGAAATCGCATCGGAATTAAATACAAAAGGCACAATGCCACCATAAGTACAAGAATAGAGACACTTCTTACCGTCGGTACTTTGAGCATTCCCTGTGAGACCAGTATTAGTTTCCAATACACCACTGCAGGTTCTATGTATTCCTTGGACATACACATTGCCGATGAAAAACAGAAATTATATCGGAATTAAATACAAGAGGCACAATGCCGCCTTAAGTGCAAGAATTGAGACTCTTCTTACAGTCGGTGCTTTGAGCATTCCCTGTGAGACCAGTATTAGTTTCCGATACACCACTGCAGGTTCAATGTATTCCTAGGACCTTCACATTGACGAAGAAACACAGAAATCGCATCGGAATTAAATACAAAAGGCATAATGCCGCCTTACGTACAAGAATACAGACTCTTTTTACAGTCGGTGCTTTGCGCATTCCCTGTGAGACCAGTATTAGTTTCCGATACACCACTGCAGGTTTAATGTATTCCTTGGACATACACATTGACGATGAAACACTGAAATTACATCGGAATGAAATACAAAACGAACAATTCCGCCACAAGTGCAAGAAGAGTGAGACTTCTTAGAATCTGTGCTTTAGTCCTTTCCTGTGAGACCAGTATTAGTTTCCGATACACCACTGCAGGTGCAATGTATTCCTTGGACCTTCACATTGACGATGAAACACAGAAATCGCATCGGAATTAAATACAAAATGTTCAATGCCGCTTTCAGTACAAGAATAGAGACTCTTCTTACAGTCAGTGCTTTCAGCATTCCGTGTGAGTCCAGAATTAGTTTCCGATACACCACTGCGGGTGCAATGTATTCCTTGGACCTTCACATTGACGATGAAACATAGAAATCGCATCGGAATTAAATACATAATGCTAAACGCCGCCTTCAGTACAAGAATAGAGACTCTTCTTACAATCGGTGCTTTGAGCATTCCCTGTGAGACCAGTATTAGTTTCCGATACACCACTGCAGGGTCAATGTATTCCTTCGACTTTCACTTTGATGATGAAACACAGAAATCGCATATGAATTAAATACAAAAGGCACAATGCCACCTTAAGAACAAGTATAGAAACTCTTCTTACAGTCGGTGCTTTGAGCATTCCCTGTGAGACCAGTATTAGTTTCCGATACACCACTGCAGGTTCAATGTATTCCTAGGACCTTCACATTGACGAAGAAACACAGAAATCGCATCGGAATTAAATACAAAAGGCATAATGCCGCCTTACGTACAAGAATACAGACTCTTTTTACAGTCGGTGCTTTGCGCATTCCCTGTGAGACCAGTATTAGTTTCCGATACACCACTGCAGGTTCAATGTATTCCTTGGACCTTCACATTGACGATGAAACACAGAAATCGCATTGGAAGTAGAAACAAAATGCACAAAGCTGCCTCAAGTACAAGATTAGGAACTTTTCTTACAGTCGGTGCTTTGAGCATTCCCTGTGTGACCAGTATTAGTTTCCGATACACCACTGCAGGTTCAGTGTATTCCTTGGACCTTCCCATTGACGATGAAACACAGAAATCGCATCGGAATTAAATACAAAGGGCACAATGCCACCATAAGTACAAGAATAGAGACACTTCTTACCGTCGGTGCTTTGAGCATTCCCTGTGAGACCAGTATTAGTTTCCGATACACCACTGCAGGTTGTATGTATTCCTTGGACATACACATTGACGATGAAACTCTGAAATTACATCGGAATGAAATACAAAACGAACAATTCCGCCATAAGTGCAAGTAGAGTGAGACTTATTAGAGTCTGTGCTTGAATCCTTTCCTGTGAGACCAGTATTAGTTTCCGATACACCACTGCAGGTGCAATGTATTCCTTGGACCTTCACATTGACGATGAAACACAGAAATCGCATCGGAATTAAATACAAAATGCTCAATGCCGCTTTCAGTACAAGAATAGAGACTCTTCTTACAGTCGGTGCTTTCAGCATTCCGTGTGAGACCAGAATTAGTTTCCGATACACCACTACAGGTGCAATGTATTCCTTGGACCTTCACATTGACGATGAAACATAGAAATCGCATCGGAATTAAATACATAATGCTAAATGCCGCCTTCAGTACAAGAATAGAGACTCTTCTTACTATCGGTGCTTTGAGCATTCCCTGTGAGACCAGTATTAGTTTCCGATACACCACTGCAGGGTCAATGTATTCGTTCGACCTTCACATTGACGATGAAACACAGATATTGCATCTGAATTAAATACAAAAGGCACAATGTTGCCTCAAGTACAAGAATAGTGACTCTTCGTACAGTCGGTGCCTTGAGCATTCCCTGTGAGACCAGTATTAGTTTCCGATACACGACTGCAGGTTCAATGTATTGACTGGACATACACATTGACGATGAAACACTGAATTTACATCGGAATTAAATACAAAGGCACAATGCCCCCTTAAGTACAAGAATAGAGACTCCTCTTACAGTCGGTGCTTTGAGCATTCCCTGTGAGACCAGTATTAGTTTCCAATACACCACTGCAGGTTCTATGTAATCCTTGGACATACACATTGCCGATGAAAAACAGAAATTATATCGGAATTAAACACAAGAGGCACAATGCCGCCTTAAGTGCAAGAATAGAGACTCTTCTTACAGTCGGTGCTTTGAGCATTCCCTGTGAGACCAGTATTAGTTTCCGATACACCACTGCAGGTTCAATGTATTCCTAGGACCTTCACATTGACGAAGAAACACAGAAATCGCATCGGAATTAAATACAAAAGGCATAATGCCGCCTTACGTACAAGAATACAGACTCTTTTTACAGTCGGTGCTTTGCGCATTCCCTGTGAGACCAGTATTAGTTTCCGATACACCACTGCAGGTTTAATGTATTCCTTGGACATACACATTGACGATGAAACACTGAAATTACATCGGAATGAAATACAAAACGAACAATTCCGCCACAAGTGCAAGAAGAGTGAGACTTCTTAGAGTCTGTGCTTTAATCCTTTCCTGTGAGACCAGTATTAGTTTCCGATACACCACTGCAGGTGCAATGTATTCCTTGGACCTTCACATTGACGATGAAACACAGAAATCGCATCGGAATTAAATACAAAATGTTCAATGCCGCTTTCAGTACAAGAATAGAGACCCTTCTTACAGTTGGTGCTTTCAGCATTCCGTGTGAGTCCAGAATTAGTTTCCGATACACCACTGCAGGTGCAATGTATTCCTTGGACCTTCACATTGACGATGAAACATAGAAATCGCATCGGAATTAAATAGATAATGCTAAATGCCGCCTTCAGTACAAGAATAGAGACTCTTCTTACAATCGGTGCTTTGAGCATTCCCTGTGAGACCAGTATTAGTTTCCGATACACCACTGCAGGGTCAATGTATTCGTTCGACTTTCACATTGACGATGAAACACAGAAATCGCATATGAATTAAATACTAAAGGCACAATGCCACCTTAAGAACAAGTATAGAAACTCTTCTTACAGTCGGTGCTTTGAGCATTCCCTGTGAGACCAGTATTAGTTTCCGATACACCACTGCAGGTTCAATGTATTCCTAGGACCTTCACATTGACGAAGAAACACAGAAATCGCATCGGAATTAAATACAAAAGGCATAATGCCGCCTTACGTACAAGAATACAGACTCTTTTTACAGTCGGTGCTTTGCGCATTCCCTGTGAGACCAGTTTTAGTTTCCGATACACCACTGCAGGTTTAATATATTCCTTGGACCTTCACATTGACGATGAAACACAGAAATCGCATTGGAAGTAGAAACAAAATGTACAAAGCCGCCTCAAGTACAAGATTAGGAACTTTTCTTACAGTCGGTGCTTTGAGCATTCCCTGTGTGACCAGTATTAGTTTCCGATACACCACTGCAGGTTCAGTGTATTCCTTGGACCTTCACATTGACGATGAAACACAGAAATCGCATCGGAATTAAATACAAAAGGCACAATGCCACCATAAGTACAAGAATAGAGACACTTCTTACCGTCGGTGCTTTGAGCATTCCTTGTGAGACCAGTATTAGTTTCCGATACACCACTGCAGGTTGTATGTATTCCTTGGACATACACATTGACGATGAAACACTGAAATCGCATCGGAATTAAATACAAAAGGCACAATACCGCCATAAGTGCAAGAAGAGTGACACTTTTTGGAGTCTGTGCTTTGATCCTTTCCTGTGAGAATAGTATTAGTTTCCGATACACCACTGCAGGTTCAATGTGTTCCTTGGACCTTCACATTGACGATGAAACACAGAAATCGCATCGGAATTAAATACAGAATCCTCAATGCCGCCTTCAGTACAAGAATAGAGACTCTTCTTACAGTCGGTGCTTTGAGCATTCCGTGTGAGACCAGAATTAGTTTCCGATTCACCACTGCAGGTTCAATGTATTACTTGGACATACACATTGACGATGAAACACAGAAATCGCATCGGAATTAAATACAAAAGGCACAATGCCGCCTTAAGTACAGGAATAGAGACTCTTCTTACAGTCGGTGCTTTGAGCATTCCCTCTGAGACCAGTATTAGTTTCCGATACACCACTGCAGGTTCAATGTATTCCTTCGACCTTCACATTGACGATGAAAAACAGAAATCGCATCAGAATTAAATACAAAAGGCACAATGCCGCCTTAAATACAAGAATAGAGACTCTTCTTACAGTCGGTATTTTGAGTATTCCCTGTGAGACCAGAATTAGTTTACGATACACCACTGCAGGTTCAATGTATTCCTTGGACATACACATTGACGATGAATCACTGAAATTACATCGGAATTAAATACAAAAGACTCAATGCCGCCTTAAGTACAAGAAGAGTGAGACTTCTTAGAGTCTGTGTTTTTACCCTTTCCTGTGAGACCAGTATTAGTTTCCGATACACCACTGCAAGTTCCATGTATTCCTAGGACCTTCACATTGACGAAGAAACACAGAAATCGCATCGGAATTAAATACAAAAGGCATAATGCCGCCTTACGTACTAGAATACAGACTCTTCTTTCAGTCGGTGCCTTGCGCATTCCCTGTGAGACCAGTATTAGTTTCCGATACAACACTGCAGGTTTAATGTATTCCTTGGACCTTCACATTGACGATGAAACACAGAAATCGCATTGGAATTAGATGCAAAAGGTACAAAGCCGCCTCAAGTACAAGATTAGAAACTTTTCTTACAGTCGGTGCTTTGAGCATTCCCTGTGTGACCAGTATTAGTTCCGATACACCACTGCAGGTTCAGTGTATTCCTTGGACCTTCACATTGACGATGAAACACAGAAATCGCATCAGAATTAATTACAAAAGGCACAATGCCACCATATGTTCAAGAATAGAGACACTTCTTACCGTCGGTGCTTTGAGCATTCCCTGTGAGACCAGTATTAGTTTCCGATACACCACTGCAGGTTCAATGTATTCCTTGGACCTTCACATTGGCGATGAAATATAGAAATCGCATCGGAATTAAATACATAATGCTAAATGCCGCCTTCAGTACAAGAATAGAGACTCATCTTACAATCGGTACTTTGAGCATTCCCTGTGAGACCAGTATTAGTTTCCGATACACCACTGCAGGTTCGATGTATTCCTTGGTCCTTCACATTGACGATGAAATACAGAAATCGAATCGGAATTGAACACAAAAGGCACAATGCCGCCTTAAGTACAAGAATAGAGACTCTTCTTACAGACGGTGCTTTGAGCATTCCCTGTGAGACCAGTATTTGTTTCCAATACACCACTGCAGGTTCAATGTATTCCTTGGACATACACATTGCCGATGAAGAACAGAAATTATATCGGAATTAACTACAAGAGGCACAATGCCGCCATAATTGCAAGAATGGAGACTCGTCTTACAGTCGATGCTTTGAGCATTCCCTGTGAGACCAGTATTAGTTTCCGATAGACCACTGCAGGTTCAATGTATTCCTAGGACCTTCACATTGACGAAGAAACACAGAAATCGCATCGGAATTAAATACAAAAGGCATAATGCCGCCTTAGGTATAAGAATACAGACTCTCCTTACAGCCGGTGCCTTGCGCATTCCCTGTGAGACCAGTATTAGTTTCCGATACACCAATGAAGGTTTATAGTATTCCTTGGACCTTCACATTGACGATGAAACACAGAAATCGCATCGGAATTAGATACAAAAGGCACAAAGCCGCCTCAAGTACAAGATTAGAAACTTTTCTTACAGTCGGTGCTTTGAGCATTCCCTGTGTGACCAGTATTATTTTCCGATACACCACTACAGGTTCAGTGTATTCCTTGGACATTCACATTGACGATGAAACACAGAAATCGCAACGGAATTAAATACAAAAGGCACAATGCCACCATAAGTACAAGAATAGAGACACTTCCTTCCGTCGGTGCTTTGAGCATTCCCTGTGAGACCAGTATTACTTTGCGATACAGCACTGCAGGTTCAATGTATTCCTTGGACATACACATTGACGATGAAACACTGAAATAACATCGGAATTAAATACAAAACGGACATTTCCGCCATAAGTGCAGGAAGAGTGAGACTTCTTAGAGTCTGTGCTTTAATCCTTTCCTGTGAGACCAGTATTTGTTTCCGATACACCACTGCGGGTGCAATGTATTCCTTGGACATTCACATTGACGATGAAACATATAAATCGCATCGGAATTAAATACATAATGCTAAATGCCTCCTTCAGCACAAGAATAGAGACTCTTCTTAGAATCGGTGCTTTGAGCATTCCCTGTGAGTCCAGTATTAGTTTCCGATACACCACTGCAGGTTCTATGTATTCCTAGGACCTTCACATTGACGAAGAAACACGGAAATCGCATCGGAATTAAATACAAAAGGCATACTGCCGCGTTAAGTGCAAGAATACAGACTCTTCTTACAGTCGGTGCCTTGCGCACTCCCTGTGAGACCAGTATTAGTTTCCGATACACCAATGCAGGTTTAATGTATTCCTTGGACCTTCACATTGACGATGAAACACAGATATCGCATCGGAATTAGATACAAAAGGCACAAAGCCGCCTCAAGTACAAGATTAGAAACTTTTCTTACAGTCGGTGCTTTGAGCATTCCCTGTGTGACCAGTATTAGTTTCCGATACACCACTGCAGGTTCAGTGTATTCCTTGGACCTTCACATTGACGATGAAACACAGAAATCGCATCGGAATTAAATACATAATGCTAAATGCCTCCTTCAGCACAAGAATAGAGACTCTTCTTACAATCGGTGCTTTGAGCATTCCCTGTGAGACCAGTATTAGTTTCCGATACACCACTGCAGGTTCAATGTATTCCTTGGACCTTCACATTGACGATGAAAAACAGAAATCGCATCAGAATTAAATACAAAAGGCACAAAGCCGCCTTAAGTACAAAATTAGAAACTTTTCTTACAGTGGGTGCTTTGAGCATTCCCTGTGAGACCAGCATTAGCTTCGATACACCACTGCAGGTTCAGTGTATTCCTCGGACCTTCACATTGACGATGAAACACGGAAATCGCATCGAAATTAAATACAAAATGCACAATGCCCCCATAAGTACAACAATAGAGACTCTTCTTACAGTCGGTACTTTGAGCATACCTTGTGAGACCAGAATTAGTTTCCGATACACCACTGCAGGTTCAATGTATTCCTTAAACATACACATTGACGATGAAACACTGAAATTAAATCGGAATTAAATACAAATGACTCAATGCCGCCTTAAGTACAAGAACAATGGGACTTCTTAGAGTCTATGCTTTTATCCTTTCCTGGGAGACCAGTATTAGTTTCCGATACACCACTGCAGGTTCAATGTATTGCTAGGACCTTCACATTGACGAAGAAACACAGAAATCGCATCGGAATTAAATACAAAAGGCATAATGCCGCCTTACGTACTAGAATACAGACTCTTCTTTCAGTCGGTGCCTTGCGCATTCCCTGTGAGACCAGTATTAGTTTCCGATACAACACTGCAGGTTTAATGTATTCCGTGGACCTTCACATTGACGATGAAACACAGAAATCGCATTGGAATTAGATGCAGAAGGCACAAAGCCGCCTCAAGTACAAGATTAGAAACTTTTCTTACAGTCGGTGCTTTGAGTATTCCCTGTGTGACCAGTATTAGTTTCCGATACACCACTGCAGGTTCAGTGTATTCCTTGGACCTTCACATTGACGATGAAACACAGAAATCGCATCAGAATTAATTACAAAAGGCACAATGCCACCATATGTTCAAGAATAGAGACACTTCTTACCGTCGGTGCTTTGAGCATTCCCTGTGAGACCAGTATTAGTTTCCGATTCACCACTGCAGGTTCAATGTATTCCTTGGACCTTCACATTGGCGATGAAATATAGAAATCGCATCGGAATTAAATACATAATGCTAAATGCCGCCTTCAGTACAAGAATAGAGACTCTTCTTACAATCGGTGCTTTGAGCATTCCCTGTGAGACCAGTATTAGTTTCCGATACACCACTGCAGGTTCAGTGTATTCCTTGGACCTTCACATTGACGATGAAACACAGAAATCGCATCAGAATTAATTACAAAAGGCACAATGCCACCATATGTTCAAGAATACAGACACTTCTTACCGTCGGTACTTTGAGCATTCCCTGTGAGACCAGTATTAGTTTCCGATACACCACTGCAGGTTCGATGTATTCCTTGGTCCTTCACATTGACGATAAAATACAGAAATCGAATCGGAATTGAATACAAAAGGCACAATGCCGCCTTAAGTACAAGAATAGAGATTCTTCTTACAGACGGTGCTTTGAGCATTCCCTGTGAGACCAGTATTGGTTTCCAATACACCACTGCAGGTTCAATGTATTCCTTGGACATACACATTGCCGATGAAAAACAGAAATTATATCGGAATTAAATACAAGAGGCACTATGCCGCCATAAGTGCAAGAATGGAGACTCGTCTTACAGTCGATGCTTTGAGCATTCCCTGTGAGACCAGTATTAGTTTCCGATAGACCACTGCAGGTTCAATGTATTGCTAGGACCTTCACATTGACGAAGAAACACACAAATCGCATCGGAATTAAATACAAAAGGCATAATGGCGCCTTAGGTATAAGAATACAGACTCTCCTTACAGTCGGTGCCTTGCGCATTCCCTGTGAGACCAGTATTAGTTTCCGATACACCAATGAAGGTTTATAGTATTCCTTGGACCTTCACATTGACGATGAAACACAGAAATCGAATCGGAATTAGATACAAAAGGCACAAAGCCGCCTCAAGTACAAGATTAGAAACTTTTCTTACAGTCGGTGCTTTGAGCATTCCCTGTGTGACCAGTATTAGTTTCCGATACACCACTGCAGGTTCAGTGTATTCCTTGGACCTTCACATTGACGATGAAACACAGAAATCGCACCGGAATTAAATACAAAAGGCACAATGCCACCATAAGTACAAGAATAGAGACACTTCCCACCGTCGGTGCTTTGAGCATTCCCTGTGAGACCAGTATTACTTTGCGATACACCACTGCAGGTTCAATGTATTCCTTGGACATACACATTGACGATGAAACACTGATATTACATCGGAATTAAATACAAAACGGACATTTCCGCCATAAGTGCAAGAGGAGTGAGACTTCTTAGAGTCTGTGCTTTAATCCTTTCCTGTGAGACCAGTATTTGTTTCCGATACACCACTGCGGGTGCAATGTATTCCTTGGACCTTCACATTGACGATGAAACATTTAAATCGCATCGGAATTAAATACATAATGCTAAATGCCGCCTTCAGTACAAGAATAGAGACTCTTCTTACAATCGGTGCTTTGAGCATTCCCTGTGAGACCAGTATTAGTTTCCGATACACCACTGCAGGTTCAATGTATTCCTTGGACCTTCACATTGACGATGAAAAACAGAAATCGCATCAGAATTAAATACAAAGGCACAAAGCCGCCTTAAGTACAAAATTAGAAACTTTTCTTACAGTGGGTGCTTTGAGCATTCCCTGTGAGACCAGCATTAGCTTCGATACACCACTGCAGGTTCAGTGTATTCCTCGGACCTTCACATTGACGATGAAACACGGAAATCGCATCGAAATTAAATACAAAATGCACAATGCCCCCATAAGTACAACAATAGAGACTCTTCTTACAGTCGGTACTTTGAGCATACCTTGTGAGACCAGTATTAGTTTCCGATACACCACTGCAGGTTCAATGTATTCCTTAAACATACACATTGACGATGAAACACTGAAATTAAATCGGAATTAAATACAAATGACTCAATGCCGCCTTAAGTACAAGAAGAATGGGACTTCTTAGAGTCTATGCTTTTATCCTTTCCTGGGAGACCAGTATTAGTTTCCGATACACCACTGCAGGTTCAATGTATTCCTTGGCCCTTCATATTGACGATGAAATACAGAAATCGAATCGGAATTATATACAAAAGGCACAATGCCGCCTTAAGTACAAGAATATAGACTTTTCTTACAGTCGGTGATTTGAGCATTCCCTGTGAGACCAGTATTAGTTTCTGATACACCACTGCAGGTTCAATGTACTCCTTGGATCTTCACATTGACGATGAAACAGGGAAATCGCATCGGAATTAAAAACAAAATGCACAATGCCGCCTTAAGTTCAAGATTAGAGACTCTTCTTACAGTCGGTGCTTTGAGCATACCCTGTGGGACCAGTATTAGTTTCCGATACACCACTGCAGGTTCAATGTATTCCTTGGACCATCACATTGACGATCAAACACAGAAATCGCATCGGAATTAAATACATAAGGCACAATGCCGACTTAAGAACAAGAATAGAGACTCTTCTTACAGTCGGTGCTTTGAGCATTCCCTGTGAGACCAGTATTAGATTTCGATACACCACTGCAGGTTCAATGTATTCCTTGGACATACACATTGACGATGGAACACTGAAATTACATCGGAATTAAATACAAAACGCACAAGAAGCCTTAAGTGCAAGAAGAGTGAGGCTTCTTAGAGTCTGTGCTTTGACCCTTTCCTCTGAGACCAGTATTAGTTTCCGATACAGCACTGCAGGGTGAATGTATTCCTCGGACTTACACATTGACGATGAAACACTGAAATCGCATCGGAATTAAATACAAAAGGCACAATGCCGCCTTAAGTACAGGAATAGAGACTCTTCTTACAGTCGGTGTTTTGAGCATTCCCTGTGAGACCAGTATTAGTTTCCGATACACCACTGCAGGTTCAGTGTATTCATCGGACCTTCACATTGACGATGAAACACAGAAATCGCATCGGAATTAAATACAAAAGGCACAATGCCACAATAAGTACAAGAATAGAGACTGTTCTTACAGTCGGTGCTTTGAGCATTCCCTGTGAGACCAGTATTAGTTTCCGATACACCACTGCAGGTTCAATGTATTCCTTGGACATACACATTGACGATGAAACACTGAAATTACATCGGAATTAAATACAAAAGTCTCAATGCCGCCTCAAGTACAAGAAGAATGAGACTTCTTAGAGTCTGTGCTTTTATCCTTTCCTGTGAGACCAGTATTAGTTTCCGATACACCACTGCAGGTTCAATGTATTCCTTGGCCCTTCATATTGACGATGAAATACAGAAATCGAATCGGAATTAAATACAAAAAGCACAATGCTGCCTTAAGTACAAGAATATAGCCTTTTCTTACAGTCGGTGATTTGAGCATTCCCTGTGAGACCAGTATTAGTTTCAGATACACCACTGCAGGTTCAATGTATTGACTGGACATACACATTGACGATGAAACAGTGAATTTACATCGGAATTAAATACAAAAGGCACAATGCCGCCTTAAGTACAAGAGTAGAGACTCTTCTTGCAGTCCGTGCTTTGAGCATTCCCTGTGAGACCAGTATTAGTTTCCAATACACCACTGCAGGTTCAATGTATTCCTTGGACATACACATTGCCGATGAAAAACAGAAATTATATCGGAATTAAATACAAGAGGCACAATGCCATCATAAGTACAAGAATAGAGATACTTCTTACCGTCGATGCTTTGAGCATTCCCTGTGAGACCAGTATTAGTTTCCGATACTCCACTGCAGGTTCAATGTAATCCTTGGACATACACATTGACGATGAAACACTGAAATTACATTAGAATTAAATACAAAACGAACAATTCCGCCATAAGTGCAAGAAGAGTGAGACTTCTTAGAGTCTGTGCTTTAATCCATTCCTGTGAGACCAGTATTAGTTTCCGATACACCACTTCTGGTGCAATGTATTCCTTGGCCCTTCACATTTACGATGAAACACAGAAATCGCATCGGAATTAAATACAAAATGCTCAATGCCGCTTTCAGTACAAGAATAGAAACTCTTCTTACAGTCGGTGCTTTCAGCATTCCGTGTGAGACCAGGATTAGTTTCCGATACACCACTGCATGTTCAATGTTTTCCATGGATCTTCACATTGACGATGAAACACAGAAATTGCATCGGAATTAAATACAAAAGGCCCAATGTGGCCTCAAGTACAATAATAGTGACTCTTCGTACAGTCGGTGCCTTGAGCATTCCCTGTGAGACCAGTATTAGTTTCCGATACACCACTGCAGTTTCAATGTATTGACTGGAGATACTCATTGACGATGAAACACTGAATTTACATCGGAATTAAATACAAAAGGCACAATGCCGCCTTAAGTAAAAGAATAGAGACTCTTCTTACAGTCGGTGCTTTGAGCATTCCCTGTGAGACCAGTATTGGTTTCCAATACACCACTGCAGGTTCAATGTTTTCCTTGGACATACACATTGCCGATGAAAAACAGAAATTATATCGGAATTAAATACAAGAGGCACAATGCCGCCATAAGTGCAAGAATAGAGACTCTTCTTACAGTCGGTGCTTTGAGCATACCCTGTGAGACCAGTATTAGTTTCCGATACACCACTGCAGGTTCAATGTATTCCTTGGACATACACATTGACGATGAAACACTGAAATTACATCGGAATTAAATACAAAAGTCTCAATGCCGCCTCAAGTACAAGAAGAATGAGACTTCTTAGAGTCTGTGCTTTTATCCTTTCCTGGGAGACCAGTATTAGTTTCCGATACACCATTGCAGGTTCAATGTATTCCTTGGCCCTTCATATTGACGATGAAATACAGAAATCGAATCGGAATTAAATACAAAAGGCACAATGCCGCCTTAAGTACAAGAATATAGACTTTTCATACAGTCGGTGATTTGAGCATTCCCTGTGAGCCCAGTATTAGTTTCTGATACACCACTGCAGGTTCAATGTATTCCTTGGATCTTCTCATTGACGATGAAACAGGGAATTCGCATCGGAATTAAATACAAAATGCACAATGCCGCATTAAGTACAAGAATAGAGACTCTTCTTACAGTCGGTGCTTTGAGCATACCCTGTGAGACCAGTATTAGTTTCCGATACACCACTGCTGGTTCAATGTATTCCTTGGACCATCACATTGACGATGAAACACAGAAATCGCATCGGAAATAAATACATAAGGCACAATGCTGACTTAAGTACAAGAATAGAGACTCTTCTTACAGTCGTTGCCTTGAGCATTCCTTGTGAGACCAGTATTAGATTCCGATACAATACTGCAGGTTCAATGTATTCCTTGGACATACACATTGACGATGGAACACTGAAATTACATCGGAATTAAATACAAAACGCACAAGCCCCCTTAAGAGCAAGAAGAGTGAAACTTCTTAGAGTCTGTGCTTTGAGCCTTTCCTCTGAGACCACTATTAGTTTCCGATACAGCACTGCAGGTTGAATGTATTCCTCGGACTTACACATTGACGATGAAACACTGATATCGCATCGGAATTAAATACAAAAGGCACAATACCGCCATAAGTGCAAGAAGAGTGACACTTCTTGGAGTCTGTGCTTTGATCCTTTCCTGTGAGACCAGTATTAGTTTCCGATACACCACTGCAGGTTCAATGTGTTCCTTGGACCTTCACATTGACGATGAAACACAGAAATCGCATCGGAACTAAATACAAAATGCTCAATGCCGCCTTCAGTACAAGAATAGAGACTCTTCTTACATTTGGTGCTTTGAGCATTCCGTATGAGACCAGAATTAGTTTCAATTACACCACTGCTGGTTCAATGTATTCCTTGGACATACACATTGACGATGAAACACAGAAATCGCATCGGATTTAAATACAAAAGGCACAATGCCGCCTTAAGTACAGGAATAGAGACTCTTCTTACAGTCTGTGCTTTGAGCATTCCCTGTGAGACCAGTATTAGTTTCCGATACACCACTACAGGTTCAGTGTATTCCTCGGACCTTCACATTGACGATGAAACACAGAAATCGCATCGGAATTAAATACAAAAGACACAATGCCACCATAAGTAAAAGAATAGAGACTGTCGTTACAGTCGGTGCTTTGAGCATTCCCTGTGAGACCAGTATTAGTCTGCGATACACCACTGCAGGTTCAATGTATTCCTTGGACATACACATTGACGATGAAACACTGAAATTACATCGGAAATAAATACAAAAGTCTCAATGCCGCCTTTAGTACAAGAAGAATGAGACTTCTTAGAGTCTGTGTTTTTATCCTTTCCTGTGAGACCAGTATTAGTTTCCGATACACCACTGCAGGTTCAATGTATTCCTTGGCCGTTCATATTGACGATGAAATACAGATATCGAATCGGAATTAAATACAAAAGGCACAATGCTGCCTTAGGTACAAGAATATAGACTTTTCTTACAGTCGGTGATTTGAGCATTCCCTGTGAGACCAGTATTAGTTTCAGATACACCACTGCAGGTTCAATGTATTGACTGGACATACACATTGACGATGATACAGTGAATTTACATCGGAATTAAATACAAAAGGCACAATGCCGCCTTAAGTACAAGAATAGAGACTCTTCTTACAGTCGGTGCTTTGAGCATTCCCTGTGAGACCAGTATTGGTTTCCAATACACCACTGCAGGTTCAATGTATTCCTTGGACATACACATTGCCGATGAAAAACAGAAATTATATCGGAATTAAATACAAGAGGCACAATGCCGCCTTAAGTGCAAGAATAGAGACTCTTCTTACAGTCGGTGCTTTGAGCATTCCCTGTGAGACCAGTATTAGTTTCCGATAGACCACTGCAGGTTCAATGTATTCCTTGGACATACACATTGCCGATGAAAAACAGAAATTATATCGGAATTAAATACAAGAGGCACATTGCCGCCTTAAGTGCAAGAATTTAGACACTTCTTACAGTCGGTGCTTTGAGCATTCCCTGTGAGACCAGTATTAGTTTCCGATACACCACTGCAGGTTCAGTGTATTCCTCGGACCTTCCCATTGACGATGAAACACAGAAATCGCATCGAAATTAAATACTAAATGCACAATGCCACCATAAGTACAAGAATAGGGACTCTTCTTACAGTCGGTGCTTTGAGCATACCCTGTGAGACCAGTATTAATTTCCGAAACACCACTGCAGGTTCAATGTATTCCTTAAACATTCACATTGACGATGAAACACTGAAATTACATCGGAATTAAATACAAGAGACTCAATGCCGCCTTAAGTACAAGTATAGAAACTCTTCTTACAGTCGGTGCTTTGAGCATTCCCTGTGAGACCAGTATTAGCTTCCGATACACCACTGCAGGTTCAATGTATTCCTTGGACATACACATTGACGATGAAACATTGAAATTACATCGGAATTAAATACAAAAGACTCAATGCCGCCTCAAGTACAAGAAGCGTGAGATTTCTTAGAGTCTGTGTTTTTACCCTTTCCTGTGAGACCAGTATTAGTTTCCGATACACCACTGCAAGTTCAATGTATTCCTTGGTCCTTCACATTGACGATGAAATACAGAAATCGAATCGGAATTAAATACAAAAGGCACAATGCCGCCTTAGGTACAAGAATATAGACTCTTCTTACAGTCGGTGCTTTGAGCATTCCCTGTGAGACCAGTATTAGTTTCCCATACACCACTGCATGTTCAATGTATTACTTGGATCTTCACATTGACGATGAAACAGAGAAATTGCATCGGAATTAAATACAAAAGGCACAATGTCGCCTCAAGTACAAGAATAGTGACTCTTCGTACAGTCGGTGCCTTGAGCATTCCTTGTGAGACCAGTATTAGTTTCCGATACACCACTGCAGGTTCAATGTATTGACTGGACATACACATTGACGATGAAACACTGAATTTGCATCGGAATTAAATACAAAAGGCACAATGCCGCCTTAAGTACAAGAATAGAGACTCTTCTTACAGTCGGTGCTTTGAGCATTCCCTGTGAGACCAGTATTGGTTTCCAATACACCACTGCAGGTTCAATGTATTCCTTGGACATATACATTGCCGATGAAAAACAGAAATTATATCGGAATTAAATACAAGAGGCACAATGCCGCCATAAGTGCATGAATAGAGACTCTTCTTACAGTCGGTGCTTTGAGGATTTACTGTGAGACCAGTATTAGTTTCCGATAGACCACTGCAGGTTCAATGTATTCCTAGGACCTTCACATTGACGAAGAAACACAGAAATCGCATCGGAATTAAATACAAAAGGCATAATGCCGCCTTAAGTACAAGAGTACAGACTCTTCTTACAGTCGGTGCCTTGCGCAATCCCTGTGAGAACAGTATTAGTTTCCGATACACCAATGCAGGTTTAATGTATTCCTTGGACCTTCACATTGACGATGAAACACAGAAATCGCATCGGAATTAAATACAAAATGCATAATGCAGCCTTAAGTACAAGACTGCAGACTCTTCTTACAGTCGGTGCCGTGCGCATTCCCTGTGAGACCAGTATTGGTTTCCGATACACCAATGCAGGTTTAATGTATTCCTAGGACCTTCACATTGACGATGAAACACAGATATCGCATCGGAATTAGATACAAAAGGCACAAAGCCGCCTCAAGTACAAGATTAGAAACTTTTCTTACAGTCGGTGCTTTGAGCATTCCCTGTGTGACCAGTATTAGTTTCCGATACACCACTGCAGGTTCAGTGTATTCCTTCGACCTTCACATTGACGATGAAACACAGAAATCGCATCGGAATTAAATACAAAAGGCACAATGCCACCATAAGTACAAGAATAGAGACACTTCTTACCGTCGGTGCTTTGAGCATTCCCTGTGAGACCAGTATTAGTTTCCGATACACCACTGCAGGTTCAATGTATTCCGTGGACATACACATTGACGAAGAAACACTGACATTACATCGGAATTATATACAAAACGAACATTTCTGCCATGAGTGCAAGAAGAGTGAGACTTCTTAGAGTCTGTGCTATAATCCTTTCCTGTGAGACCAGTATTAGTTTCCGATACACCACTGCAGGTGCAATGTATTCCTTGGACCTTCACATTGACAATGAAACATAGAAATCGCATGGGAATTAAATACATAATGCTGAATACCGCCTTCAGTACAAGAATAGAGACTCTTCTTACAATAGGTGCTTTGAGCATTCCCTGTGAGACCAGTATTAGATTCCGATACACCACTGCAGGTTCAATGTATTCCTTGGACCTTCACATTGACGATGAAACACAGAAATCGCATCGAAATTAAATACAAAATGCACAATGCCACCATAAGTACAAGAATAGAGACTCTTCTTACAGTCGGTGCTTTGAGCATACCCTGTGAGACCAGTACTTGTTTCCGATTCACCACTGCAGGTTCAATGTATTCCTTAACATACACATTGACGATGAAACACTGAAATTACATCGGAATTAAATACAAAAGACTCAATGCCGCCTTAAGTACAAGAAGAATGAGACTTCTTAGATTCTGTGCTTTTATCCTTTCCTGGGAGACAAGTATTAGTTTCCGATACACCACTGCAGGTTCAATGTATTCCTTGGATCTTCACATTGACGATGAAACGGGGAATTCGCATCGGAATTAAATACAAAATGCACAATGCCGCCTTAAGTACAAGAATAGAGACTCTTCTTACAGTCGGTGCTTTGAGCATACCCTGTGAGACCAGTATTAGATTCCGATACACCACTGCAGGTTCAATGTATTCCTTGGACATACACATTGACGATGAAACACTGAAATTACATCGGAATTAAATACAAAAGACTCAATGCCGCCTTAAGTACAAGAAGAATGGGACTTCTTAGAGTCTGTGTTTTTACTCTTTCCTGTAAGACCAGTATTAGTTTCCGATACACCACTGTAAGTTCAATGTATTCCTTGGTCCTTCACATTGACGATGAAATACAGAAATCGAATCGGAATTAAATACAAAAGACACAATGTCGCCTTAGGTACAAGAATATAGACTCTTCTTACAATCGGTGCTTTGAGCATTCCCTGTGAGACCAGTATTAGTTTCCGATACACCACTGCAGGTTCAATGTATTCCTTGGATCTTCACATTGACGATGAAACACAGATATTGCATCGGAATTAAATACAAAAGGCACAATGTCGCCTGAAGTACAAGAATAGTGACTCTTCGTACAGTCGGAGCCTTGAGCATTCCCTGTGAGACCAGTATTAGTTTCCGATACACCACTGCAGGTTCAATGTATTGACTGGACATACACATTGACGATAAAACACTGAATTTACATCGGAATTAAATACAAAAGGCACAATGCCGCCTTAAGTACAAGAATAGAGACTCTTCTTACAGTCGGTGCTTTGAGCATTCCCTGTGAGACCAGTATTGGTTTCCGATACACCACTGCAGGTTCAGTGTATTCCTTGGACCTTCACATTGACGATGAAACACAGAAATCGCATCGGAATTAAATAAAAAATGCACAATGCCGCCATAAGTACAAGAATAGAGACACTTCCTACCGTCGGTGCTTTGAGCATTCCCTGTGAGACCAGTATTAGTTTCCGATACACCACTGCAGGTTCAATCTATTCCTTGGACATACACATTGACGATGAAACACTGAAATTACATCGGAATTAAATACAAAACGAATAATTCCGCAATAAGTGCAAGAAGAGTGAGACTTCTTAGAGTCTGTGCTTTAATCCTTTCCTGTGAGACCAGTATTAGTTTCCGATACACCACTGCAGGTGCAATGTATTCCTTGGACCTTCACATTGACGATGAAACATAGAAATCGCATCGGAATTAAATACATAATGCTAAATGCCGCCTTCAGTACAAGAATAGAGACTCTTCATAAAATCGGTGCTTTGAGCATTCCCTGTGAGACCAGTATTAGATTCCGATACACCACTGCAGGTTCAATGTATTCCTTGGACCTTCACATTGACGATGAAAAACAGAAATCGCATCAGAATTAAATACAAAAGGCACAAAGCCGCCTTAAGTACAAGTTTTGATACTTTTCTTACAGTGGGTGCTTTGAGCATTGCCTGTGAGACCAGTATTAGTTTCCGATACACCACTGCAGGTTCAGTGTATTCCTCGGACTTTCACATTGACGATGAAACACAGAAATCGCATCAAAATTAAATACAAAATGCACAATGCCACCATATGTACAAGAATAGAGACTCTTCTTACAGTCGGTGCTTTGAGCATACCCTTGTGAGACCAGTATTAGTTTCCGATACACCACTGCGGGTTCAATGTATTCCTTAAACATACACATTGACGATGAAACACTGAAATTACATCGGAATTATATACAAAAGACTCAATGCCGCCTTAAGTACAAGAAAGAATGAGACTTCTAAGAGTCTGTGTTTTTATCCTTTCCTGGGAGACCAGTATTAGTTTCCGATACACCACTGCAGGTTCAATGTATTCCTTGGCCCTTCATATTGACGATGAAATACAGAAATCGAATCGGAATTAAATACAAAAGGCACAATGCAGCCTTATGTACAAGAATATAGACTTTTCTTACAGTCGGTGATTTGAGCATTCCCTGTGAGACCAGTATTAGTTTCTGATACACCACTGCAGGTTCAATGTATTCCTTGGACATACACATTGACGATGGAACACTGAAATTACATCGGAATTAAATACAAAAGGCACAATGCCGCCTTAAGTGCAAGAAGAGTGAGACTTCTTCTAGTCTGTGCTTTGATCCTTTCCTGTGAGACCAGTATTAGTTTCCGATACAGCACTGCAGGTTCAATGTATTCCTTGGACCTTCACATTGACGATGATACACAGAAATCGCATCGGAATTAAATACAAAAGGCACAAAGCTGCCTTAAGTACATGATTAGAAACTTTTCTTACAGTGGGCGCTTTGAGCATTCCCTGTGAGACCAGTATTAGTTTCAGATACACCACAACAGGTTCAATGTATTCCTTCGATCATCACAGTGACGATGAAACAGGGAAATCGCATCGGAATAAAATACAAAAGGCACTATACCGTCTTAAGTACAAGAATAGAGGCTCTTCTTACAGTCGGTGCTTTGAGCATTCCCTGTGGACCAGTATTAGTTTCCGATACATCACTGCAGGTTCAAAGTATTCCTTGGACCTTCACATTGACGATGAAACACAGAAATCGCATCGGAATTAAATACAAAAGGCCCAATGACGCCTTAAGTACAAAAATTGAGATTCAGCTTACAGTCGGTGCTTTGAGCATTCCCTGTGAGACCAGTATTAGTTTCCGATACACCACAGCAGGTTCAATGCATTCCTTGGACATACACATTGACAATGAAACACCGAAATTACATCGGAATTAAATATAAAAGGCACAATGCCGCCTTAAGTGCAAGAAAAGTGAGACTTCTTAGAGTCTGTGCTTTGATCGTTTCCTGTGAGACCAGTATTAGTTTCCGGTACACCACTGCAGGTTCAATGTATTCCTTGGTCCTTCACATTGACGATGAAACACATAAATCGCATCGGAATTAAATACAAAAGGCACAATGCCGCCTTAAGTACAGGAAAAGAGACTCTTCTTACAGTCGGTGCTTTGAGCATTCCCTGTGAGACACGTATTAGTTTCCGATACACCACAGCAGGTTCAGTGTATTCTCTGGACATACACATTGACAATGAAACACTGAAATTACATCGGAATTAAATACAAAATGAACAGTTCCGCCATAAGTGCAAGAAGAGTGAGACTTCTTAGAGTCTGTGCTTTGATCCTTTCCTGTGAGACCATAATTAGTTTCCGATACACCACTGCAGGTTCAATGTATTCCTAGGACTTTCACATTGACGATGAAACACAGAAATCGCATCGGAATAAAATACAAAAGGCACTATGCCGCCTTAAGTACAAGAATAGAGGCTCTTCTTACAGTCGGTGCTTTGAGCATTCCCTGTGAGACCAGTATTAGTTTCAGATACACCACGCCTGGTTCAATGTATTCCTTGGACCTTGGCATTGACGATGAAACACAGAAATCGCATACGAATTAAAAACAAAAGGCACAATGACACCTTAAGAACAAGAATATTGATTCTGCTTACAGTCGGTGTTTTAAGCTTTCCCTGTGAGACCAGTAATAGTTTCTGATACACCACTGCAGGTTCAATGTATTCCTTGGACCTTCACATTCACGATGAAACACAGAAATCGCATCGGAATTAAATACAAGATGCACAAAGCCGCCTTAAGTACAACATTAGAAACTTTTCTTACATTGGGTGCTTTGAGCAATCCCTGTGAGACCAGTATTAGTTTCCGATACACCACTGCAGGTTCAGTGTATTCCTCGGACCTTCACATTGACGATGAAACACAGAAATCGCATCGACATTAAATACAAAGGGCACAATGCCACCATAACTACAAGAATAGAGACTGTTCTTACAGTCGGTGCTTTGAGCATTCCCTGTGAGAGCAGTATTAGTTTCCGATACACCACTGCAGGTTCAATGTATTCCTTGGACATACACATTGACGATGGAACACTGAAATTACATCGGAATTAAATACAAAAGGCACAATGCCGCCTTAAGTGCAAGAAGAGTGAGACATCTTAGAGTCTGTGCTTTGATCCTTTCCTGCGAGACCAGTATTAGTTTTCGATACAGCATTGCAGGTTCAATGTATTCCTCGGACTTACACATTGACGATGAAACACAGAAATCGCATCGGAATTAAATACAAAAGGCACAATGACGCCTTAAGTACAAGAATAGAGATTCAGCTTACAGTCGGTGTTTAGTGCATTCCCTGTGAGACCAATATTAGTTTCCGATACACCACAGCAGGCTCAATGTATTCCTTGGACATACACATTGACGATGAAACACCGAAATTACATCGGAATTAAATATAAAAGGCACAATGGCGCCTTAAGTGCAAGAAGAGTGAGACTTCTTAGAGTCTGTGCTTTGATCCTTTCCTGTGAGACCAGTATTAGTTTCCGATACACCACTGCAGGTTCAATGTATTCCTTGGACCTTCACTTTGAAGATAAAACACAGAAATAGCATCGGAAATAAATACAAGAGGCACAGTGCCGCCTTAAGTACAAGAATAGAGACTCTTCTTACAGTCGGTAATTTGAGAATTCCGTGTGAGACCAGAATTAGTTTCCGATACACCACTGTATGTTCAATGTATTCCTTGGACATACACATTGACGATGAAACACAGAAATCGCATCGGAATTAAATACAAAAGGCACAATGCCGCCTTAAGTACAGGGATAGAGACTCTTCTTACAGTCGGTATTTTGCGCATTCCCTGTGAGACCAGTATTAGTTTCCGATACACCACTGCAGGTTCAATGTATTTCTTGGACCTTCACATTGGCGACGAAACACAGAAATCGCATCGGAATTAAATACAAAAGGCATAAAGCCGACTTAAGTACAAGATTAGAAACTTTTCTCACAGTGGGTGCTTTGAGCATTCCCTGTGAGACCAGTATTAGTTTCCGATACACCATTGCAGGTTCAGTGTATTCCTCAGACCTTCACATTGACGATGAAACACAGAAATCGAATCGGAATTAAATACAAAAGGCACAATGCCACCATAAGTACAAGAATAGAGACTGTTCTTACAGTCGGTGCATTGAGCATTCCCTGTGAGACCAGTATTTGTTTCCGATTCACCACTGCAGGTTCAATGTATTCCTTAACATACACATTGAAGATGAAACACTGAAATTACATCGGAATTAAATACAAAAGACTCAATGCCGCCTTAAGTACAAGAAGAATGAGACTTCTTAGAGTCTGTGCTTTTATCCTTTCCTGGGAGACAAGTATTAGTTTCCGATACACCACTGCAGGTTCAATGTATTCCTTGGCCCTTCGTATTGACGATGAAATACAGAAATCGAATCGGAATTAAATACAAAAGGCACAATGCCGCCATAAGTACAAGAATATAGACTTTTCTTGCAGTCGGTGATTTGAGCATTCCCCGTGAGACCAGTATTAGTTTCTGATACACCACTGCAGGTTCAATGTATTCCTTGGATCTTCACATTGACGATGAAACGGGGAATTCGCATCGGAATTAAATACAAAATGCACAATGCCGCCTTAAGCACAAGAATAGAGACTCTTCTTACAGTCGGTGCTTTGAGCATACCCTGTGAGACCAGTATTAGTTTCCGATACACCAGTGCAGGTTCAATGTATTCCTTGGACCATCACATTGTCGATGAAACACTGAAATCGCAACGGAATTAAATACATAAGGCACAATGCCGACTTAAGTACAAGAATAGAGACTCTTCTAACAGTCGGTGCTTTGAGCATTCCCTGTGAGAGCAGTATTAGTTTCCGATACACCACTGCAGGTTCAATGTATTCCTTGGACATACACATTGACGATGGAACACTGAAATTACATCGGAATTAAATACAAAAGGCACAATGCCGCCTTAAGTGCATGAAGGGTGAGACTTCTTAGAGTCTGTGCTTTGATCCTTTCCTGTGAGACCAGTATACGTTTCCGATACAGCATTGCAGGTTCAATGTATTCCTCGGACATACACATTGACGATGAAACACTGAAATCGCATCGTACTTAAATACTAAAGGCACAATGACGCCTTAAGTACAAGAATAGAGATTCTGCTTACAGTCGGTGCTTTGAGCATTCCCTGTGAGACCAGTATTAGTTTCTGATACACCACAGCAGATTCAATGTATTCCTTGGACATACACATTGACGATGAAACACCGAAATTACATCGGAATTAAATATAAAAGGCACAATGCCGCCTTAAGTGCAAGAAGAGTGAGACTTCTTAGAGTCTGTGCTTTGATCCTTTCCTGTGAGACCGGTATTAGTTTCCGATACACCACTGCTGGTTCAATATATTCCTTGGACCTTCACATTGCCGATGAAACACAGAAATCGCATCGGAATGAAATACAAAAGGCACAATGCCGCCTTAAGTACAGGAGTAGAGACTCTTCTTACAGTCGGTGCTTTGAGCACTCCCTGTGAGACCAGTATTAGTTTCCGATACACCACTGCAGGTTCAGTGTATTCTTTGGACATACACATTGACAATGAAACACTGAAATTACATCGGAATTAAATACAAAACGAACAACTCCGCCGTAAGTGCAAGAAGAGTGAGACTTCTTGGAGTCTGTGCATTGATCCTATTCTGTGAGACCAGTATTAGTTTCCGGTACACCACAGCAGGTTCAATGTATTCCTTGGACATACACATTGACGATGAAACACCAAAATTACATTGGAATTAAATATAAACGACACAATGCCGCCTTAAGTGCAAGAATAGTGAGTCTTCTTAGAGTCTGTGCTTTGACCCTTTCCTGTGAGACCGGTATTAGATTCCGATACACCACTTGAGGTTCAATGTATTCCTTGGACCTTCACATTGACGAAGAAGCACAGAAATCGTATCGGAATTAAATACAAAAGGCACAATGCCGCCTTAAGTACAAGAATAGAGACTCTTCTTACAGTCGGTGCTTTGAGCATACCCTGTGAGACCAGTATTAGTTTCCGATACACCACTGCAGGTTCAATGTATTCCTTGGACCTTCACATTGACGATGAAACACAGAAATCTCATCGGAATTAAATACAAAAGGCACAATGCCGCCTTAACTACAAGTATTGAGATTCTGCTTACAGCCGGTGCTTTGAGCATTCCCTGTGAGACCAGTATTAGTTTCCGATACATCACAGCAGGTTCAATGTATTCCTTGGACATACACATTGACGATGAAACACTGATATTACATCGTAATTAAGGACAAAAGGTACAATGCCGCCTTAAGTACAAGAATAGAGACTCTTCTTACAGTCGGTGCTTTGAGCATTCCGTGTGAGACCAGTATTAATTTCCGATACACCACTGCAGGTTCAATGTATTCCTTGGACCTTCACATTGACGATGAAACACCGAAACCGCATCGGAATTAAATACAAAAGGCACAATGCCGCCTTAAGTACAAGAATAAAGACTCTTCTTACAGTCGGTGCTTTGAGCATTCCCTGTGAGACCAGTATTAGTTTCCGATACACCACTGCAGGTACAGTGTATTCCTTGGACATACACATTGACGATGAAACACTGAAATTACATCGGAATTAAATACAAAAGGCACAATGCCTACTTAAGTGCAAGAAGAATGAGTTTTCTTAAAGTCTGTGCTTTGATCCTTTCCTGTGAGACCAGTATTAGTTTCCGATACACCACTGCAGATTCAATGTATTCCTTGGACCTTCACATTGTCGATGAAACACAGAAATCGCATCGGAATTAAATACAAAAGGCACAATGCCGCCTTAAGTACAAGAATAGAGACTCTTCTTACAGTCGGTGCTTAGAGCATTTCCTGTGAGACCATTATTAGTTTGCGATACAGCACAGCAGGTTCCATGTATTCCTTGGACCATCACATTGACGATGAAACACTGAAATGGCATCGGAATTAAATAAAAAATGTACATTGCTGCCTTAACTACAAGAATAGAGACTCTTCTTACAGTCGGTGCTTTGAGCATTCCCTGAGAGCCAGTATTAGTTTCCGATACAGCACTGCAGGCTCAATGTATTCCGTGGACCTTCACGTTAACGATGAAACACAGAAATCGCATCGGAATTAAATACAAAAGGCACAATGCCGCCTTAAGTACAAGAATAGAGACTCGTCTTACAGTCGGTGCTTTGAGCATTCATTGTGAGACCAGTATTAGCTTGTGATATACCACTGCAGGTTCTGTGTATTCCTTGGACCTTCATATTGACGATGAAACACAGAAATCGCATCGGAATTAAATACAAAAGGCACAATGGCGCCCTAAGTGCAAGAAGAGTGAGTCTTCTTAGAGTCTGTTCTTTGATCCTTTCCTGCGAGACCAGTATTAGATTCCGATACACCACTTCAGGTTCAATGTATTCCTTGGACCTTCATATTGACGATGAAACACAGAAATCGCATCGGAATAAAATACAAAAGGCACTATGCCGCCTTAAGTACAAGAATACCGACTCTTCTTACAGTCGGTGCTTTGAGCCTTCCGTGTGAGACCAGTATTAGTTTCCCATACTCCACTGCAGGTACAATGTATTCCTTGGACATACACATTGACGATGAAACACAGAAATCTCATCGGAATTAAGTACAAAAGGCACAATGCCTCCATAAGTACAAGAATAGAGACTCTTCTTAATGTCGGTGCTTTGAGCATTCCGTGTGAGACCACTATTAGTTTACGATACACCTCTGCAGGTTCAATGTATTCCTTGGACATACACAATGACAATGAAACACTGAAATTACATCGGAATTAAATACAAAAGGCACAATGCCGCCTTAAGTGCAAGAGTAGAGACTCTTCTTACAGTCGGTGCTTAGATCATTCCCTGTGAGACCATTATTAGTTTCCGAAACACCACTGCAGGTTTCGTGTATTCCTTGGTTCATCACATTGACGATGAAACACAGAAATGGCATCGAATTAAATAAAAAATGTACAATGCCGCCTTAACTACAAGAATAGAGACTCTTCTTACAGTCGGTGATTTGACCATTTCCTGAGAGACCATTATTAGTTTCCGATACACCAGTGCAGGTTCAATGTATTCCTTGGACATACACATTGACGATGAAACACAGAAATTACATCGTAATTAAATACAAAAGGTACAATGCAGCCTTAAGTGCAAGAAGAGTGAGACTTCTTAGAGTCTGTGCTTTGATCCTTTCCTGTGAGATCAGTATTAGTTTCCGATACAGCACTGCAGGTTCAATGTATTCCACGGACTTTCAAATTGACGATGAAAAACTGAAATCGCATAGGAATTAAATACAAAAGGCACAATGTCGCCGTAAGTGCAAGAAGAGTGACACTTCTTTGAGTCTGTGCTTTGATCCTTTCCTGTGAGACCAGTATTAGTTTCCGATACACCACTGCAGGTTCAATGTATTCCTTGGACCTTCACATTGACGATGGAACACACAAATCGCATCGGAATAACATACAAAAGGCACTATGCCGCCTAAAGTACAACAATAGAGGCTCTTCTTACAGTCGGTGATTTGAGCATTCCCTGTGAGACCAGTATTTGATTCCGATACACCACTGCAGGTTCAATGTATTCCTTGGACCTTCACATTGACGATGAAACACAGAAATCGCATCGGAATTAAATACAAAAGGCACAATGCCGACTTAAGTACAAGAATAGAGACTCTGCTTACAGGCGGTGCTTTGAGCATTCCCTGTGAGACCAGTATTAGTTTCCGATACACCACAGCAGGTTCAATGTATTCCTGGGACATACACACTGACGATGAAACACAGAAATAGTATCGGTATTAAATACAAAAGGCACAATGCCGCCTTAAGTGCAAGAAGAGTGAGTCTTCTTAGAGTCTGTGCTTTGATCGTTTTACTGTCAGAACAGTATTAGTTTCCGATACTCCACTACAGGTTCAATGTATTCCTTGGACATACACATTGACGATGAAACACAGAAATCGCATCGGAATGAAATACAAAAGGCACAATGCCGCCTTAAGTACAAGATTAGAGACTCTTCTTGAAGTCGATGCTTTGAGCATTCCGTGTGAGGCCAGTATTAGTTTCCCATACACCACTGCAGGTTCAATGTATTCCTTGGACATACACATTGACGATGAAACACAGAAATCGCATCGGAATTAAATACAAACGGCACAATGCCGCCTTAAGTACAAGAATAGAGACTCTTCTTACAGTCGGTGCTTTGAGCATTCCCCGTGAGACCAGTAATTGCTTGCGATACACCACTGCAGGTTCAATGTATTCCTTGGACCATCTCATTGAAGATGAAACACCGAAATCGAATCGGAATAAAATACAAAAGACACAATGCAGCCTTAAGTACAAGATTACAGACTCTTCTTACAGTCGGTGCTTTGAGCATTCCCTGTGAGACCAGTATTAGTTTCCGACACACCACTCCAGGTTCAATGTACTCCTTGGACATACACATTGACGATGAAACACTGAAATTACATCGGAATTAAATACAAAAGGAACAATGCCGCCTTAAGTGCAAGAAGAGTGAGACTTCTTAGAGTCTGTGCTTTGATCCTTTCCTGTGAGACCAGTATTAGTTTCCGATACATCACTGCAGGATCAATGTGTTCCTTGGACCTTCACATTGACGATGAAACACAGAAATCGCATTGGAATTAAATACAAAAGGCACAATGCCCCCATAAGTAGAAGAATAGAGACTCTTCTTACAGACGGTGTTTTAAGCATTCCCTGTGAGACCAGTATTAGTTTCCGATACACCACTGCAGGTTCAATGTAGTCTTTGGACCTTCACATTGACGATGTAACACAGAAATCTCATTGCAATTAAATACAAAAGGCACAATGCCGAATTAAGTACAAGAATAGAGACTCTTCTTACAGTCGGTTCTTTGAGCATTCCCTTTGAGACCAGTATTAGTTTCCGATCCACCATAGCAGGTTCAGTGTATTCCTTGGACCTTCACATTGACGATGAAACACAGAAATAACATTGGAATTAAATAGAAAAGGCACAATGCCCACACAAGTAGAAGAATAGAGACTCTTCTTACAGACGGTGTTTTGAGCATTCCCTGTGAGACCAGTATCAGTTTCCGATACACCATAGCAGGTTCAGTGCATTCGTTGGACCTTCACATTGACGATGAAACACAGAAATCGCATCGGAATTAAATACAAACGGCACAATGCCGCCTTAAGTACAAGAATAGAGACTCTTCTTACAGTCGGTGCTTTGAGCATTCCCCGTGAGACCAGTATTTGCTTGCGATACACCACTGCAGGTTCAATGTATTCCTTGGACAAACACATTAACGATGAAACACTGAAATTCCATCGGAATTTTATACAAAAGGCACAATGCCGCCTTAAGTGCAAGAAGAGTGAGACTTCTTAGAGTCTGAGCTTTGATCCATTCCTGTGAGACCAGTATTAGCTTCCGATACGCCACTGCAGGTTCAATGTATTCCTTGGACATACACATTGACGATGAAACACAGATATCGCATCGGAATTAAATACAAAGGGCACAATGCCGCCTTAAGTACAAGAATAGAGACTCTTCTTACAGTCGGTGTTTGAGCATTCCCTGTGAGGCCAGTATTAGTTTCCGATACACATCTGCAGGTTCAATGTACTCCTTCGACATACACATTGACGATGATACACCGAAATTCCATCGGAATTTTATACAAAAGGTACAATGCCGCCTTAACTGCAAGAAGAGTGAGACTTCTTTGAGTCTGTGCTTTGATCCTTTCCTGTGAGACCAGTATTAGTTTCCGATACACCACTGCAGGTTTAATGTATTCCTTGGACCTTCACATTGACGATGAAACACAGAAATCACATCGGAATTAAATAGAAAAGGCACAATGCCGCCTTAAGTACAAGAATAGAGACTCTTCTTACAGTCGGTGCTCTGAGCATTCCCTTTGAGACCAGTATTAGTTTCCGATACACCACTGCAGGTTCAATGTATTCCTTGGACATACACATTGACGATGAAACACAGATATCGCATCGGATTTAAATACAAAAATCACAATGCCGCCTTAAGTACAAGAATAGAGACTCTTCTTACAGTCGGTGCTCTGAGCATTCCCTTTGAGACCAGTATTAGATTCCGATACACCACTGCAGGTTCAATGTATTCCTTAGACATACACATTGACGATGAAACACTGAAATTACATTGGAATTAAATACAAAAGGCACAATGCCGCCATAAGTGCAAGAATAGACACTCCTCTTACAGTCGGTGCTTTGAGCATTCCCTGTGAGACCAGTATTAGTTTCCGACACACCACTCCAGGTTCAATGTATTCCTTGGACTTACACATTGACGATGAAACACTGAAATTACATCGGAAATAAATGCAAAAGGAACAATGCCGCCTTAAGTGCAAGAAGAGTAAGACTTCTTAGAGTCTGTGATTTGATCCTTTCCTGTGAGACCAGTATTAGTTTCCGATACATCACTGCTGGTTCAATGTGTTCCTTGGACCTTCACATTGACGATGAAACACAGAAATCGCATTGGAATTAAATACGAAAAGCACAATGCCGCCCTAAGTAGAAGGATAGAGACTCTTCTTACAGTCGGTGTTTTGAGCATTTCCTGCGAGACCAGTATTAGTTTCCGATACACCACTGCAGGTTCAATGTATTCCTTGGACATACACGTTAACGATGAAACACTGAAATTACATCGTAATTAAATACAAAAGGTACAATGGCGCCTTAAGTGCAAGAAGTGTGAAACTTCTAAGAGTCTGTTATTTTATCCTTTCCTGTGCGACCAGTATCAGTTTCCGATACGCCACTGCAGGTTCAATGTATTCCTTGGACCTTCACATTGACGATGAAACACAGAAATCGCATCGGAATTAAATACAAATGGCACAATGCCGCCTTAAGTACAAGAATAGGGACTCTTCTTACAGTCGGTGCTTTGAGCATTTCCTGTGAGACCAGTATTAGTTTCCGATACACCATTGCAGGTTCAATGTAGTCTTTGAACCTTCACATTGACGATGTAACACAGAAATCTCATCGCAATTAAATACAAAAGGCACAATGCCGCCTTAAGTACAAGAATAGAGACTCTTCTTACTGTCGGTTCTTTGAGCATTCCCTTTGAGACCAGTATTAGTTTCCGATACACCATAGCAGGTTCAGTGTATTCCTTGGACCTTCACATTGACGATGAGACACAGAAATCGCATCGGAATTAATACAAACGGCACAATGCCGCCTTAAGTACAAGAATAGAGACTCTTCTTACAGTCGGGGCTTTGAGCATTCCCCGTGAGACCAGTATTAGCTTGCGATACACCACTGCAGGTTCAATGTATTCCTTGGACATACACATTGACGATGAAACACTGAAATTACATCGGAATTACATACAAACCGCACAATGACGCCTTAAGTGCAAGAAGAGTGAGCCTTCTTAGGGTCTGTGCTTTGATCCATTCCTGTGAGACCAGTATTAGCTTCCGATACGCCACTGCAGGTTCAATGTATTCCTTGGACATACACATTGACGATGAAACACAGAAATCGCATCGGAATTAAATACAAAGGGCATAATGCCGCCTTAAGTACAAGAATAGAGACTCTTCTTACAGTCGGTGTTTGAGCATTCCCTGTGAGGCCAGTATTAGTTTCCGATACACCACAGCAGGTTCAATGTGTTCGTTGGACCTTCACATTGACGATGAAACACAGAAACGCATCGGTATTAAATACAAAAGGCACAATGCCGCCTTAAGTGCAAGAATAAAGTCTCTTCATACAGTCGGTGCTTTGAGCATTCCCTGTGAGACCAGTATTAGTTTCCGATACACCACTGCAGGTTCAATGTACTCCTTCGACATACACATTGACGATGAAAAGCCGAAATTACATCGGAATTTTATGCAAAAGGCAAAATGCCGCCTTAAGTGCAAAAAGAGTGAGACTTCTTAGAGTCTGTGCTTTGATCCTTTCCTGTGAGACCAGTATTAGTTTCCGATACACCACTGCAGGTTTAATGTATTCCTTGAACCTTCACATTGACGATGAAACACAGAAATCGCATTGGAATTAAATACAAAAGGCACAATGCCCCCATAAGTAGAAGAATAGAGACTCTTCTTACAGACGGTGTTTTAAGCATTCCCTGTGAGACCAGTATTAGTTTCCGATACACCACTGCAAGTTCAATGTAGTCTTTGGACCTTCACATTGACGATGTAACACAGAAATCTCATTGCAATTAAATACAAAAGGCACAATGCCAAATTAAGTACAAGAATAGAGACTCTTCTTACAGTCGGTTCTTTGAGCATTCCCTTTGAGACCAGTATTAGTTTCCGATCCACCATAGCAGGTTCAGTGTATTCCTTGGACCTTCACATTGACGATGAAACACAGAAATCACATTGGAATTAAATAGAAAAGGCACAATGCCCACACAAGTAGAAGAATAGAGACTCTTCTTACAGACGGTGTTTTGAGCATTCCCTGTGAGACCAGTATTAGTTTCCGATACACCATAGCAGGTTCAGTGCATTCGTTGGACCTTCACATTGACGATGAAACACAGAAATCGCATCGGAATTAAATACAAACGGCACAATGCCGCCTTAAGTACAAGAATAGAGACTCTTCTTACAGTCGGTGCTTTGAGCATTCCCCGTGAGAACAGTAATTGCTTGCGATACACCACTGCAGGTTCAATGTATTCCTTGGACCATCTCATTGAAGATGAAACACCGAAATCGCATCGGAATAAAATACAAAAGACACAATGCAGCCTTAAGTACAAGATTACAGACTCTTCTTACAGTCGGTGCTTTGAGCATTCCCTGTGAGACCAGTATTAGTTTCCGACACACCACTCCAGGTTCAATGTACTCTTTGGACATACACATTGACGATGAAACACTGAAATTACATCGGAATTAAATACAAAAGGAACAATGCCGCCTTAAGTGCAAGAGGAGTGAGACTTCTTAGAGTCTGTGCTTTGATCCTTTCCTGTGAGACCAGTATTAGTTTCCGATACATCACTGCAGGATCAATGTGTTTCTTGGACCTTCACATTGACGATGAAACACAGAAATCGCATTGGAATTAAATACAAAAGGCACAATGCCCCCATAAGTAGAAGAATAGAGACTCTTCTTACAGACGGTGTTTTAAGCATTCCCTGTGAGACCAGTATTAGTTTCCGATACACCACTGCAGGTTCAATGTAGTCTTTGGACCTTCACATTGACGATGTAACACAGAAATCTCATTGCAATTAAATACAAAAGGCACAATGCCGAATTAAGTACAAGAATAGAGACTCTTCTTACAGTCGGTTCTTTGAGCATTCCCTTTGAGACCAGTATTAGTTTCCGATCCACCATAGCAGGTTCAGTGTATTCCTTGGACCTTCACATTGACGATGAAACACAGAAATCGCATTGGAATTAAATAGAAAAGGCACAATGCCCACACAAGTAGAAGAATAGAGACTCTTCTTACAGACGGTGTTTTGAGCATTCCCTGTGAGACCAGTATTAGTTTCCGATACACCATAGCAGGTTCAGTGCATTCGTTGGACCTTCACATTGACGATGAAACACAGAAATCGCATCGGAATTAAATACAAACGGCACAATGCCGCCTTAAGTACAAGAATAGAGACTCTTCTTACAGTCGGTGCTTTGAGCATTCCCCGTGAGACCAGTATTTGCTTGCGATACACCACTGCAGGTTCAATGTATTCCTTGGACAAACACATTAACGATGAAACACTGAAATTCCATCGGAATTTTATACAAAAGGCACAATGCCGCCTTAAGTGCAAGAAGAGTGAGACTTCTTAGAGTCTGTGCTTTGATCCATTCCTGTGAGACCAGTATTAGCTTCCGATACGCCACTGCAGGTTCAATGTATTCCTTGGACATACACATTGACGATGAAACACAGAAATCGCATCGGAATTAAATACAAAGGGCACAATGCCGCCTTAAGTACAAGAATAGAGACTCTTCTTACAGTCGGTGTTTGAGCATTCCCTGTGAGGCCAGTATTAGTTTCCGATACACATCTGCAGGTTCAATGTACTCCTTCGACATACACATTGACGATGATACACCGAAATTCCATCGGAATTTTATACAAAAGGCACAATGCCGCCTTAACTGCAAGAAGAGTGAGACTTCTTTGAGTCTGTGCTTTGATCCTTTCCTGTGAGACCAGTATTAGTTTCCGATACACCACTGCAGGTTTAATGTATTCCTTGGACCTTCACATTGACGATGAAACACAGAAATCACATCGGAATTAAATACAAAAGGCACAATGCCGCCTTAAGTACAAGAATAGAGACTCTTCTTACAGTCGGTGCTCTGAGCATTCCCTTTGAGACCAGTATTAGTTTCCGATACACCACTGCAGGTTCAATGTATTCCTTGGGCATACACATTGACGATGAAACACAGATATCGCATCGGATTTAAATACAAAAATCACAATGCCGCCTTACGTACAAGAATAGAGACTCTTCTTACAGTCGGTGCTTTGAGCATTCCCTGTGAGACCAGTATTAGATTCCGATACACCACTGCAGGTTCAATGTATTCCTTAGACATACACATTGACGATGAAACACTGAAATTACATTGGAATTAAATACAAAAGGCACAATGCCGCCATAAGTGCAAGAATAGACACTCCTCTTACAGTCGGTGCTTTGAGCATTCCCTGTGAGACCAGTATTAGATTCCGACACACCACTCCAGGTTCAATGTATTCCTTGGACTTACACATTGACGATGAAACACTGAAATTACATCGGAATTAAATACAAAAGGAACAATGCCGCCTTAAGTGCAAGAAGAGTAAGACTTCTTAGAGTCTGTGATTTGATGCTTTCCTGTGAGACCAGTATTAGTTTCCGATACATCACTGCTGGTTCAATGTGTTCCTTGGACCTTCACATTGACGATGAAACACAGAAATCGCATTGGAATTAAATACGAAAGGCACAATGCCGCCCTAAGTAGAAGGATAGAGACTCTTCTTACAGTCGGTGTTTTGAGCATTTCCTGTGAGACCAGTATTAGTTTCCGATACACCACTGCAGGTTCAATGTATTCCTTGGACATACACGTTGACGATGAAACACTGAAATTACATCGTAATTAAATACAAAAGGTACAATGGCGCCTTAAGTGCAAGAAGTGTGAAACTTCTAAGAGTCTGTTATTTTATCCTTTCCTGTGCGACCAGTATCAGTTTCCGATACGCCACTGCAGGTTCAATGTATTCCTTGGACCTTCACATTGACGATGAAACACAGAAATCGCATCGGAATTAAATACAAATGGCACAATGCCGCCTTAAGTACAAGAATAGGGACTCTTCTTACAGTCGGTGCTTTGAGCATTTCCTGTGAGACCAGTATTAGTTTCCGATACACCATTGCAGGTTCAATGTAGTCTTTGAACCTTCACATTGACGATGTAACACAGAAATCTCATCGCAATTAAATACAAAAGGCACAATGCCGCCTTAAGTACAAGAATAGAGACTCTTCTTACTGTCGGTTCTTTGAGCATTCCCTTTGAGACCAGTATTAGTTTCCGATACACCATAGCAGGTTCAGTGTATTCCTTGGACCTTCACATTGACGATGAAACACAGAAATCGCATCGGAATTAATACAAACGGCACAATGCCGCCTTAAGTACAAGAATAGAGACTCTTCTTACAGTCGGGGCTTTGAGCATTCCCCGTGAGACCAGTATTAGCTTGCGATACACCACTGCAGGTTCAATGTATTCCTTGGACATACACATTGACGATGAAACACTGAAATTACATCGGAAATACATACAAACCGCACAATGCCGCCTTAAGTGCAAGAAGAGTGAGCCTTCTTAGGGTCTGTGCTTTGATCCATTCCTGTGAGACCAGTATTAGCTTCCGATACGCCACTGCAGGTTCAATGTATTCCTTGGACATACACATTGACGATGAAACACAGAAATCGCATCGGAATTAAATACAAAGGGCATAATGCCGCCTTAAGTACAAGAATAGAGACTCTTCTTACAGTCGGTGTTTGAGCACTCCCTGTGAGGCCAGTATTAGTTTCCGATACACCACAGCAGGTTCAATGTGTTCGTTGGACCTTCACATTGACGATGAAACACAGAAACGCATCGGTATTAAATACAAAAGGCACAATGCCGCCTTAAGTGCAAGAATAAAGTCTCTTCATACAGTCGGTGCTTTGAGCATTCCCTGTGAGACCAGTATTAGTTTCCGATACGCCACTGCAGGTTCAATGTACTCCTTCGACATACACATTGACGATGAAAAGCCGAAATTACATCGGAATTTTATACAAAAGGCAAAATGCCGCCTTAAGTGCAAAAAGAGTGAGACTTCTTAGAGTCTGTGCTTTGATCCTTTCCTGTGAGACCAGTATTAGTTTCCGATACACCACTGCAGGTTAATTGTATTCCTTGAACCTTCACATTGACGATGAAACACAGAAATCGCATTGGAATTAAATACAAAAGGCACAATGCCCCCATAAGTAGAAGAATAGAGACTCTTCTTACAGACGGTGTTTTAAGCATTCCCTGTGAGACCAGTATTAGTTTCCGATACACCACTGCAGGTTCAATGTAGTCTTTGGACCTTCACATTGACGATGTAACACAGAAATCTCATTGCAATTAAATACAAAAGGCACAATGCCGAATTAAGTACAAGAATAGAGACTCTTCTTACAGTCGGTTCTTTGAGCATTCCCTTTGAGACCAGTATTAGTTTCCGTTCCACCATAGCAGGTTCAGTGTATTCCTTGGACCTTCACATTGACGATGAAACACAGAAATCACATTGGAATTAAATAGAAAAGGCACAATGCCCACACAAGTAGAAGAATAGAGACTCTTCTTACAGACGGTGTTTTGAGCATTCCCTGTGAGACCAGTATTAGATTCCGATACACCATAGCAGGGTCAGTGCATTCGTTGGACCTTCACATTGACGATGAAACACAGAAATCGCATCGGAATTAAATACAAACGGCACAATGCCGCCTTAAGTACAAGAATAGAGACTCTTCTTACAGTCGGTGCTTTGAGCATTCCCCGTGAGACCAGTATTTGCTTGCGATACACCACTGCAGGTTCAATGTATTCGTTGGACATACACATTAACGATGAAACACTGAAATTCCATCGGAATTTTATACAAAAGGCACAATGCCGCCTTAAGTGCAAGAAGAGTGAGACTTCTTAGAGTCTGTGCTTTGATCCATTCCTGTGAGACCAGTATTAGCTTCCGATACGCCACTGCAGGTTCAATGTATTCCTTGGACATACACATTGACGATGAAACACAGAAATCGCATCGGAATTAAATACAAAGGGCACAATGCCGCCTTAAGTACAAGAATAGAGACTCTTCTTACAGTCGGTGTTTGAGCATTCCCGGTGAGGCCAGTATTAGTTTCCGATACACCTCTGCAGGTTCAATGTACTCCTTCGACATACACATTGACGATGATACACCGAAATTCCATCGGAATTTTATACAAAAGGCACAATGCCGCCTTAACTGCAAGAAGAGTGAGACTTCTTTGAGTCTGTGCTTTGATCCTTTCCTGTGAGACCAGTATTAGTTTCCGATACACCACTGCAGGTTTAATGTATTCCTTAGACCTTCACATTGACGATGAAACACAGAAATCACATCGGAATTAAATACAAAAGGCACAATGCCGCCTTAAGTACAAGAATAGAGACTCTTCTTACAGTCGGTGCTCTGAGCATTCCCTTTGAGACCAGTATTAGTTTCCGATACACCACTGCAGGTTCAATGTATTCCTTGGACATACACATTGACGATGAAACACAGATATCGCATCGGATTTAAATACAAAAATCACAATGCCGCCTTACGTACAAGAATAGAGACTCTTCTTACAGTCGGTGCTTTGAGCATTCCCTGTGAGACCAGTATTAGATTCCGATACACCACTGCAGGTTCAATGTATTCCTTAGACATACACACTGACGATAAAACACTGAAATTACATTGGAATTAAATACAAAAGGCACAATGCCGCCATAAGTGCAAGAATAGACACTCCTCTTACAGTCGGTGCTTTGAGCATTCCCTGTGAGACCAGTGTTAGTTTCCGACACGCCACTCCAGGTTCAATGTATTACTTGGACTTACACATTGACGATGAAACACTGAAATTACATCGGAATTAAATACAAAAGGAACAATGCCGCCTTAAGTGCAAGAAGAGTAAGACTTCTTAGAGTCTGTGATTTGATCCTTTCCTGTGAGACCAGTATTAGTTTCCGATACATCACTGCAGGTTCAATGTGTTCCTTGGACCTTCACATTGACAATGAAACACAGAAATCGCATTGGAATTAAATACGAAAGGCACAATGCCGCCCTAAGTAGAAGGATAGAGACTCTTCTTACAGTCGGTGTTTTGAGCATTTCCTGTGAGACCAGTATTAGTTTCCGATACACCACTGCAGGTTCAGTGTATTCCTTGGACATACACGTTGACGATGAAACACTGAAATTACATCGTAATTAAATACAAAAGGTACAATGCCGCCGTAGGTGCAAGAAGTGTGAAACTTCTAAGAGTCTGTTATTTTATCCTTTCCTGTGCGACCAGTATCAGTTTCCGATACGCCACTGCAGGTTCAATGTATTCCTTGGACCTTCACATTGACGATGAAACACAGAAATCGCATCGGAATTAAATACAAATGGCACAATGCCGCCTTAAGTACAAGAATAGGGACTCTTCTTACAGTCGGTGCTTTGAGCATTTCCTGTGAGACCAGTATTAGTTTCCGATACACCATTGCAGGTTAAATGTAGTCTTTGAACCTTCACATTGACGATGTAACACAGAAATCTCATCGCAATTAAATACGAAAGGCACAATGCCGCCTTAAGTACAAGAATAGAGACTCTTCTTACTGTCGGTTCTTAGAGCATTCCCTTTGAGACCAGTATTAGTTTCCGATACACCATAGCAGGTTCAGTGTATTCCTTGGACCTTCACATTGACGATGAAACACAGAAATCGCATCGGAATTAATACAAACGGCACAATGCCGCCTAAAGTACAAGAATAGAGACTCTTCTTACAGTCGGGGATTTGATCATTCCCCGTGAGACCAGTATTAGCTTGCGATTCACCACTGCAGGTTCAATGTATTCCTTGGACATACACATTGACGATGAAACACTGAAATTACATCGGAATTACATACAAACCGCACAATGCCGCCTTAAGTGCAAGAAGAGTGAGCCTTCTTAGGGTCTGTGCTTTGATCCATTCCTGTGAGACCAGTATTAGCTTCCGATACGCCACTGCAGGTTCTATGTACTCCTTGGACATACACATTGACGATGAAACACAGAAATCGCATCGGAATTAAATACAAAGGGCACAATGCCGCCTTAAGTACAAGAATAGAGACTCTTCTTACAGTCGGTGTTTGAGCATTCCCTGTGAGGCCAGTATTAGTTTCCGATACACCACAGCAGGTTCAATGTGTTCGTTGGACCTTCACATTGACGATGAAACACAGAAACGCATCGGTATTAAATACAAATGGCACAATGCCGCCTTAAGTGCAAGAATAAAGTCTCTTCATACAGTCGGTGATTTGAGCATTCCCTGTGAGACCAGTATTAGTTTCCGATACACCACTGCAGGTTCAATGTACTCCTTCGACATACACATTGACGATGAAACGCCGAAATTACATCGGAATTTTATACAAAAGGCAAAATGCCGCCATAAGCGCAAAAAGAGTGAGACTTCTTAGAGTCTGTGCTTTGATCCTTTCCTGTGAGACCAGTATTAGTTTCCGATACACCACTGCAGGTTTAATGTATTCCTTGAACCTTCACATTGACGATGAAACACAGAAATCACATCGCAATTAAATACAAAAGGCACAATGCCGCCTTAAGTACAAGAATAGAGACACTTCTTACAGTCGGTGCTTTGAGCATTCCCTTTGAGACCAGTATTAGTTTCCGATACACCACTGCAGGTTCAATGTATTCCTTGGAAATACACATTGACGATGAAACACAGATATCGCATCGGAATTAAATACAAAAATCACAATGCCGCCTTACGTCCAAGAATAGAGACTCATCTTACAGTCGGTGCATTGAGCATTCCACTGCAGGTTCAATGGATTCCTTGGACATACACATTGACGATGAAACACAGCAATCGCATCGGGTTTAAATACAAAGGGCACAATGCCGCCTTAAGTACAAGAATAGAGACTCTTCTTACAGTCGGTGTTTTGAGCATTCCCTGTGACACCAGTATTAGTTTCCGATACACCACTGCAGGTGGAATGTATTCCTTGGACCTTCACATTGACGATGAAACACAGAAATCGCATTGGAATTAATTACAAAATTCACAATGCCGCCTTTAATACAAGAATAGAGACTCTTCTTACAGTCTTACTGTCGGTGTTTTGAGCATTCCCTGTGAGACCGTGAAATAAGTACAAGTCTAGCTACTCTTCTTACAGTCGGTGTTTTGAGCATTCCCTGTGACACCAGTATTAGTTTCCGATACAGCACTGCAGGTTCAATGTATTTCTTGGACATACACCTTGACGATGAAACACAGAGATCGCATCGGAATTAAATACAAAAGGCACAATGCCGACTTAAATACAAGAATAGAGACTCTTCTTACAGTCTTACAGTCGGTGTTATGAGCATTCCCTGTGAGACCGTGAAATAAGTACAAGTATAGCTACTCTTCTTACAGTCGGTGCTTTGAGCATTCCCTGTGAGACCAGTACTACTTTCCGACACACCACTCCAGGTTCAATGTATTCCTTGGACATACCCATTGACGATGAAACACTGAAATTTCATCGGAATTAAATACAAAAGGCACAATGCCGCCGTAAGTACAAGATTAGAGACTCTTCATACGGTCGGTGCTTTGAGCATTCATTGTGAGACCAGTATTAGTTTCCGATAAACCACTGCAGGTTCAATGTATTCCTTGGACCTTCACACTGACGATGAAACACAGAAATCGCATCGGAATTAAATACAAAAGGCACAATGCCGCCGTAAGTACAAGAATAGAGACTCTTCTTAAAGTCGGTGCTTAGGCATTCCGCGTGAGACCAGTATTAATTTCCGATACACCACTGCAGGTTCAATGTATTCCTTGGACATACACGTTGACGATGAAACACTGAAATTAATTCCGCCCTAAGTGCAAGAAGAGTGAAATTTCTTAAAATCTGTGCTTTGTTCCTTTCCTGTGAGACCAGTTTTTGTTTCCGATACACCACTGCTGATTCAATGTATTCCTTGGACCTTCACATTGACGATGAAACACAGAAATCGCATCGGAATTAAATACAAAATATACAATGCCGCCTTAAGTACAAGAATAGAGACTCCTCTTACAGTCGGTGCTTTGAGCTTTCCCTGTGACACCAGTATTAGTTTCCGATACACCACTGAAGGTTCAATGTATTCCTTGGACCATCACATTGACGATGAAACACAGAAATCGCATCGGAATTAAACACAAAATTCACAATGCCGCCTTAAGTACAAGAATAGAGACTCTTCTTACAGTCGGTGTTAGAGCATTCCCTGTGAGCCCATTATTAGTTTCCGATACACCACTGCAGGTTCCGTGTATTCCTTGGACCATCACATTGACGATTAAACACAGAAATGGCATCGGAATTAAATACAAAATATACAATGCCGCCTTAAGTACAAGAATAGAGACTCCTCTTAAAGTCGGTGCTTTGAGCATTCCCTGAGAGACCAGTATTAGTTTCCGATACACCACTGCAGGTTCAATGTATTCCTTGGACCTTCACGTTGACGATGAAACACAGAAATCGCATCGGAATTAAATACAAAAGGCACAATGCCGCCTTAAGTACAAGAATAGAGACTCTTCTTACAGTCGGTGCTTTGGACATACCCTGTGAGACCAGTATTCGTTTCCGATACACCAATGCAAGTTCAATGTATTCCTTGGATCATCACATTGACGATGAAACACTGAAATTACATCGTAATTAAATACAAAAGGTGCAATGCCGCCTTAAGTGCAAGAAGAGTGAAACTTCTTAGAGTCCGTGTTTTTCTCCATTCCTGTGCGATCAGTATCAGTTTCCGATACGCCACTGCAGGTTCAATGTATTCTTTGGACCTTCAAATTGACGATGAAACACAGAAATCGCATCGGAATTAAATACAAAATGCACAATGCCGCCATAAGTACAAGAATAGAGACTCTTCTTACAGTCGGTGCTTTGAGCATTCTGTTTGAGACCAGTATTGGTTTCCGATACACCACTGCAGGTTCAATGTATTCCTTTTACTTACACATTGACAATGAAACACAGAAATCGCCTCGGAATTAATACAAAAGGCACAATGCTGCCTTACGTACAAGAATAGAGACTCGTCTTACAGTCGGTGCTTTGGGCATTCGCTGTGAGACCAGTATTAGTTTCCGATACACCACTCCAGGATTAATGTATTCCTTGGACATACTCATTGACAATGATACACTGAAATTACATCGGTATTAAATACAAAAGGAACAATGCCGCCTTAACTGCAAGATGAGTGAGACTTCTTAGAGTCTGTGCGTTGATCCTTTCCTGTGAGACCAGTATTAGTTTCCGATACACCACTGCAGGTTCAATGTATTCCTTGGACCTTCGCATTGACGAAGAAACACAGAAATCGCATCGGAACTAAATACAAAAGGCACAATGCCGCAATAAGTACAAGAATAGAGACTCTTCTTACAGTCGGTGATTTGAGCATTCTCTTTGAGACCAGTATTGGTTTCCGATACACCACTGCAGGTTCAATGTATTCCTTAGACATACACATTGACGATGAAACACTGAAATTAGATTGTAATTAAGTACAAAAGGCACAATGCCACCATATGTGCAAGAATTGAGACTCCTCTTACAGTCGGTGCTTTGAGCATTCCCTGTGAGACCAGTATTAGTTTCCGATACACCACTGCATGTTCTGTGTATTCCTTGGACATACACATTGACGATGAAACACAGAAATCGCATCGGAATTAAATACAAAAGGCACAATGCCGTCTTACGTAAAGGAATAGAGACTCTTCTTACAGTCAGTGCTTTGAGCATTCCCTGTGAGGCCAGTATTAGTTTCCGATACACCACTGCAGGTTCAATGTATTATTTGTACCTTCACATTGACGATGAAAGAAATCGCATCGGAATTAATTGCAAAAGGCACAATGCCGCCTTTAGTACAAGGATAGAGACTCTTCTTACAGTCGGTGCTTTGAGCATTCCCTGTGAGACCAGTATTAGTTTCCGATACACCACTGCAGGTTCTGTGTATTCCTTGGACATACACATTGACGATGAACCACAGAAATGGCATCGGAATTAAATACAAAAGGCACAATGCCGCCTTACGTAAAGGAATAGAGACTCTTCTTACAGTCGGTGCTTTGAGCATTCCCTGTGAGGCCAGTATTAGTTTCTGATACACCACTGCAGGTTCAATGTATAATTTGTACCTTCACATTGACGATGGAACACAGAAATGGCATCGGAATTAAATACAAATGGCACAATGCCGCCTTAAGTACAAGAATAGAGAGTCTTCTTACAGTCGGTACTTTGAGCATTCCCTGTGAGACCAGTATTAGTTTCCAATATACCACTGCAGGGTCTATGTATTCCTTGGACCTTCAAATTGACGATGAAACATAGAAATCGCATCGGAATTAAATACAAAAGGCACAATGCCGCCTTAAGTACAAGAATAGAGACTCTTCTTACAGTCGGTGCTTTGAGCATTCCCTGTGAGACCAGTATTAGCTTCCGATACACCACTGCAGATTCCATGTATTCCTAGGACATACACATTGACGATGATACACTGAAATTACATCCGAATTAAATACAGAAGGCACAATGCCGCCTTAAGTGCAAGAAAAATGAGACTTCTTAGAGTCTGTGCTTTGATCCTTTCCTGTGAGATCAGTAATTGTTTCCGGTACACCACTGCAGGTGGAATGTATTTCTTGGACCTTCACATTGACGATGAAACACAGAAATCGCATCGGAATTAAATACAAAGGGCACAATGCCGCCTTAAGTACAAGAATAGAGACTCTTCTTACAGTCGGTGTTTGAGCATTCCCTGTGAGGCCAGTATTAGTTTCCGATACACCACTGCAGGTTCAATGTACTCCTTCGACATACACATTGACGATGATACACCGAAATTCCATCGGAATTTTATACAAAAGGCACAATGCCGCCTTAAGAGCAAGAAGAGTCAGACTTCTTAGAGTCTGTGTTTTGATCCTTTCCTGTGAGACCAGTATTAGCTTCCGATACACCACTGCAGGTTGAATGTATTTCTTGGACCTTCACATTGACGATGAAACACTGAAATTACATCGGAAATAAATACAAAAGGCACAATGCCGCCATAAGTGCAAGAATAGACACTCCTCTTACAGTCGGTGCTTTGAGCATTCCCTGTGAGACCAGTATTGGTTTCCGACACGCCAGTCCAGGTTCAATGTATTCCTTGGACTTACACATTGACGATGAAACACTGAAATTACATCGGAATTAAATACAAAAGGAACAATGCCGACTTAAGTGCAAGAAGAGTGAGACTTCTTAGAGTCTGTGATTTGATCCTTTCCTGTGAGACCAGTTTTAGTTTCCGATACATCACTGCAGGTTCAATGTATTCCTTGGACATACACGTTGACGATGAACCACTGTAATTACATCGGAATTAAATACAAAAGGCACAATGCCGCCTTAAGTGCAAGAGTAGAGACTCTTCTTACAGTCGGTGTTTGAGCATTCCCTGCGGGACCAGTATTAGTTTCCTATACACTACTGCACGCTCAATGTATTCCTTGGACATACTCATTGACGACGAAACACTGAAATTACATCGTAATTAAATACAAAAGGTACAATGCCGCCTTAAGTGCAAGAAGTGTGAAACTTCTTAGAGTCTGTTATTTTATCCTTTCCTGTGCGACCACTATCAGTTTCCGATACGCCACTGCAGGTTCAATTTATTCCTTGGACCTTCACATTGACGATGAAACACAGAAATCGCATCGGAATTAAATACAAATGGCACAATGCCGCCTTAAGTACAAGAATAGGGACTCTTCTTACTGTCGGTTCTTTGTGCATTCCCTTTGAGACCAGTATTAGTTTCCGATACACCATAGCAGGTTCAGTGTATTCCTTGGACCTTCACATTGACGATGAAACACACAAATCGCATCGGAATTAATACAAACGGCACAATGCCGCCTTAAGTACAACAATAGAGACTCTTCTTACAGTCGGGGCTTTGAGCATTCCCCGTGAGACCAGTATTAGCTTGCGATACACCACTGCAGGTTCAATGTATTCCTTGGACATACACATTGACGATGAAACACTGAAATTACATAGGAATTACATTCAAACCGCACAATGCCGCCTTAAGTGCAAGAAGAGTGAGACTTCTTAGAGTCTGTGCTTTGATCCATTCCTGTGAGACCAGTATTAGCTTCCGATACGCCAACGCAGGTTCAATGTATACCTTGGACATACACATTGACGATGAAACACAGAAATCGCATCGGAATTAAATACTAAGTGCAGAATGCCGCCTTAGGTACAAGAATAGAGACTCTTCTTACAGTCGGTGTTTGAGCATTCCCTGTGAGGCCAGTATTAGTTTCCGATACACCACAGCAGGTTTAATGTGTTCCTTGGACCTTCACATTGACGATGAAACACAGAAACGCATCGGTATTAAATACAAAAGGCACAATGCCGCCTTAAGTGCAAGAATAAAGTCTCTTCTTACAGTCGGTGCTTTGAGCATTCCCTGTGAGACCAGTATTAGTTTCCGATACACCACTGCAGGTTCTATGTACTCCTTCGACATACACATTGACGATGAAACGCCGCAATTATATCGGAATTTTATGCAAAAGGCACAATGCCTAATTAAGTGCAAAAAGAGAGAGACCTCTTAGAGTCTGTGCTCTGATCCTTTCCTGTGAGACCAGTATTAGTTTCCGATACACCACTGCAGGTTTAATGTATTCCTTGGACCTTCACATTGACGATGAAACACAGAAATCACATCGGAATTAAATACAAAAGGCACAATGCCGCCTTAAGTACAAGAATAGGGACTCTTCTTACAGTCGGTGCTTTGAGCATTCCCTTTGAGGCCAGTATTAGTTTCCGATACACCACTGCAGGTTCAATGTATTCCTTGGACATACACATTGACGATGAAACACAGATATCGCATCGGAATTAAATACAAAAATCACAATGCAACCTTACGTCCAAGAATAGAGACTCTTCTTACAGTCGGTGCTTTGATTATTCCCTGTGAGACCAGTATTAGTTTCCGATACACCACTGCAGGTTCAATGTATTCCTTAGACATACACATTTACGATGAAACACTGACATTACATCGGAATTAAATACAAATGGCACAATGCCGCCGTAAGTACAAGAATAGAGACTCTTCATACGGTCGGTGCTTTGAGCATTCATTGTGAGACCAGTATTAGTTTCCGATACACCACTGCAGGTTCAATGTATTCCTTGGACCTTCACATTGACGATGAAACACAGAAATCACATCGGAATTAAATACAAAAGGCACAATGCCGCCTTAAGTACAAGAATAGAGACTCTTCTTACAGTCGGTGGTTTGAACATTCCCTGTGAGACCAGTATTAGTTTCCGATACACCACTGAAGGTTCAATGTACTCCTTCGACATACACATTGACGATGAAACACCGAAATTACATCGGAATTTTATACAAAAGGCACAATGCCGCCATAAGTGCAAGAAGAGTGAGACTTCTTAGAGTCTGTGCTTTGATCTTTTCCTGTGAGACCAGTATTAGTTTCCGATACACCACTGCCGGTTTAATGTATTCCTTGGACTTTCACATTGACGATGAAACACAGAAATAACATCGGAATTAAATACAATAGGCACAATGCCGCCTTAAGTACAAGAATAGGGACTCTTCTTACAGTCGGTGCTTTGAGCATTCCCTTTGAGACCAGCATTAGTTTCCGATACACCACTGCAGATTCAATGTATTCCTTGGACATACACATTGACGATGAAACACAGATATCGCATCGCAATTAAATACAAAAATCACAATGCTGCCTTATGTACAAGAATAGAGACTCTTGTTACAGTCGGTGCTTTGAGCATTCCCTGTGAGACCAGTATTAGTTTCCGATACACCTCTGCAGGTTTAATGTATTCCTTGGACTTTCACATTGACGATGAAACACTGAAATTACATCGGAATTAAATACAAAAGATACAATGCCGCCATAAGTGCTAGAATAGAGACTGTTCTTACAGTCGGTGCTTTGAGCATTCCACTGCAGGTTCAATGTATTCCTTGGACATACACATTGTCGATGAAACACAGAAATCGCATCGGAATTAAATACAAAAGGCACAATGCAGCCTTAAATACAAGAATAGAGACTCTTCTTACAGTCTTACAGTCGGTGTTTAGAGCATTCCCTGTGAGACCGTGAAATAAGTACAAGTATAGCTACTCTTCTTACAGTCGGAGTTTTGAGCATTCCCTGTGACACCAGTATTAGTTTCCGATACAGCACTGCAGGTTCAATGTATTTCTTGGACATACACCTTGACGATGAAACACAGAGATCACATCGGAATTAAATACAAAAGGCACAATGCCGACTAAAATAAAAGAATAGAGACTCTTCTTACAGTCTTACAGTCGGTGTTTTGAGCATTCCCTGTGAGACCGTGAAATAAGCACAAGTATAGCTACTCTTCTTACAGTCGGTGCTTTGAGCATTCCGTGTGAGACCAGTATTGGTTTCCGATACACCACTGCAGGTACAATGTATTCCTTGGACATACACGTTGACGATGAAACACTGAAATTACATCCGAATTAAATACAAAAGGCACAATGCCACCCTAAGTGCAAGAAGAGTGAGTCTTCTTAGAGTCTGTGCTTTGATCCTTTCCTGTGAGACCAGTTTTAGTTTCCGATACACCACTGCAGATTCAATGTATTCCTTGGACCTTCACATTGACATTGAAACACAGAAATCGCATCGGAATTAAATACAAAAGTCGCAATTAAGCCTTAAGTACAACAATAGATACTCTTCTTACAGTCGGGGCTTTGAGCATTCCGTGTGAGACCAGTATTAGTTTCCGATATACCACTGCCAGTTCACTGTATTCCTTGAACATACACATTGACGATGAAACACTGAAATAACATCGGAATTAAATACAAAAGGCACAATGCCGTCTTAAGTACAAGAATAGAGACTCTTCTTACAGTCGCTGCTTTGAGCATTTCGTGTGAGACCAGTATTAGTTTCCGATACACCACTGCAGGTTCAGTGTATTGCTTGGACATACACATTGACGACGAAACACAGAAATCGCATCGGAATTAAATACAAAAGGCACAATGACGCCTTACGTACAAGAATAGAGACTCTTCTTACAGTCGGTGCTTTGAGCATTCCCTGTGAGACCAGTATTAGTTTCCGATACACCACTCCAGGTTCAATGTATTCCTTGGACATACTCATTGACGATGAAACACTGAAATTACATCGGAATTAAATAGGAAAGGAACTATGCCGCCTTAACGGCAAGATGAGTGAGACTTCTTAGAGTCTGTGCTTTGATCCTTTACAGTGAGACCAGTATTAGTTTCCATTACACCACTGCAGGTTCAATGTATTCCATAGACATACACATTGACGATGAAACACTGAAATTACATCGGAATTAAATACAAATGGCACAATGCCGTCATAAGTGCAAGAATAGAGACTCCTCTTACAGTCGGTGCTTTGAGCATTCCCTGTGAGACCAGTATTAGTTTCCGATACAGCACTGCAGGTCCAATGTATTCCTTGTACCTTCACATTGACGATGAAACACAGAAATCGCATCGCTATTAAATACAAAAGGCACAATGCCGCCTTAAGTACAGGAATAGAGACTCTTCTTACAGTCGGTGCTTTGAGCATTCCCTGTGAGACCAGTATTAGTTACTGATACACCACTGCAGGTTCAATATATTCCTTGGACATACAAATTGACGATGAAACACAGAAATCGCATCGGAATTAAGTACAAAAGGCACAATGCCGCCTTTCGTACAAGAATAGAGACTCATCTTACAGTCGGTGCTTTGAGCATTCCCTGTGAGACCAGTATTAGTTTCCGATACACCACTCCAGGTTCAATGTTTTCCTTGGACATACTCATTGACGATGAAACACTGAAATTACATCGGAATTAAATGCAAAAGGAACAATGCCGCCTTAACTGGAAGATGAGTGAGACTTCTTAGAGTCTGTGGTTTGATCCTTTCCTGTGAGTCCAGTATTAGTATCCGATACTCCACTGCAGGTTCAATGTATTCCTTGGACCTTTGCTTTGACGATGGAACACAGAAATCGCATCGGAATTAAATAGAAAGGGCACAATGCCGAATTAAGTACAACAATAGAGACTCTTCTTACAGTCGGTGCTTTGAGCATTCCCTGTGAGACCAGTATTAGTTTCCGATATACCACTGCAGGTTCAATGTATTCCTTGGACATACGCATTGACGAAGAAACACAGATATTACATCGGAATTAAATACAAAAGGCACAATGCCGCCTTACGTACAAGAATAGAGTCTCTTCTTACAGTCGGTGCTTTGAGCATTCCCAGTGAGACCAGTATTAGTTTCCGATACACCACAGCAGGTTCAATGTATTCCTTAGACATACACATTGACAATGAAACACTGAAATTACATCGGAATTAAATACAAAAGGCACAATGCCGCCATAAGTGCATGAATAGCGACTCTTCTTACAGTCGGTGCTTTAAGCATTCCCTGTGAGGCCAGTATTAGTTTCCGATACACCACTGCAGGTACAATATATTCCTTGGACCTTCTAATTGACGATGAAACACAGAAATCGCATCGGAATTAAATACAAAATGAAGAATGCCGCCTTAAGTACAAGAATAGAGACTCTTCTTACAGTCGGTGCTTTGAGCAATCTCTTTGAGACCAGTATTGGTTTCCGATACACCACTGCAAGTTCAATGTATTCCTTGGACATACACATTGACGATGAAACATAGAAATCGCATCGGAATTAAAAACAAAAGGCACAATGCCGCCTTAAGTACAAGAATTGAGACTCTTCCTACAGTCGATGCTTTGATCATTCCCTGTGAGACCAGTATTAGTTTCCGATACACCACTCCAGGTTCAAAGTATTCCTTGGACATACACATTGACGATGAAACACTGAAATTGCATCGGTATTAAATACAAAAGAAACAATGCCGCCTTAAGTGCAAGAAGAATGAGACTTCTTAGAGTCTGTGCTTTGATCCTTTCCTGTGAGACCAGTATTAGTTTCAAATACACCACTGCAGGTGCAATGTATTCCTTGGCCCTTCACATTGACGATGAAACACAGAAATCGCATTATAATTAAATACAAAAGGCACAATGCCGCCTTAAGTACAAGAATAGAGACTCTTCTTACAGTCGGTGCTTTGAGCTTTCCCTGTGAGACCAGTATTAGTTTCCGATACACCACTGCAGGTTCAATGTATTCCTTGGACATACACATTGACGATGAAACACAGATATTGCATCGGAATTTAATAAAAAAGGCACAATGCCGCCATAAGTACAAGTATAGAGACTCTTCTTACAGTCGGTGCTTTGAGCATTCCCTGTGAGACCAGCATTAGTTTCCGATACACCACTTCAGGTTCAATGTATTCCTTGGCCCTTAACATTGACGATGAAACACAGAATTCGCTCGGAATTAAATACTAAAGGCATAATGCCGCCATCAGTACAAGAGTAGAGACTCTTCGTACAGTCGGTGCTTTGAGCATTTCCTGTGAGACTAGTATTAGCTTCCGATACACCACTGCAGATTCCATGTATTCCTAGGACATCCACATTGACGATGAAACACTGAAATTACATCGGTATTAAATACAAAAGAAACAATGCCGCCTTAAGTGCAAGAAGAATGATGCTTCTTAGAGTCTGTGCTTTGATCCTTTCCTGTGAGACCAGTATTAGTTTCAGATACACCACTGCAGGTGCAATGTATTCCTTGGACCTTCACATTGACGATGAAACACAGAAATCACATTATAATTAAATACAAAAGGCACAATGCCGCCTTAAGTACAAGAATAGAGACTCTTCTTACAGTCGGTGCTTTGAGCTTTCCCTGTGAGACCAGTATTAGTTTCCGATACACCACTGCAGGTTCAATGTATTCCTTGGACATACACATTGACGATGAAACACAGATATTGCATCGGAATTTAATAAAAAAGGCACAATGCCGCCATAAGTACAAGAATAGAGACTTTTCTTACAGTCGGTGCTTTGAGCATTCCCTGTGAGATCAGTATTAGTTTCCGATACACCACTTCAGGTTCAATGTATTCCTTGGCCCTTAACATTGACGATGAAACACAGAATTCGCCTCGGAATTAAATACTAAAGGCATAATGCCGCCTTCAGTACAAGAATAGAGACTCTTCGTACAGTCGGTGCTTTGAGCATTTCCTGTGAGACCAGTATTAGTTTCCGATACACCACTGCAGGTTCAATGTATTGCTGGGACATACACATTGACGATGAAACACAGAAACCGAAGCGGAATTAAATACAAAAGGCACAATGCCGCCTTACGTACAAGAATAGAGACTCATTTTACAGTCGGTGCTTTGAGCATTACCTGTGAGACCAGTATTAGTTTCCGATACACCACTCCAGGTTCAATGTAATCCTTGGACATACTCAATGACGATGAAACACTGAAATTTCATCGGAATTAAATACAAAAGGAACAATGCCGCCTTAACTGCAAGTTGAGTGAGACTTCTTAGAGACTGTGCTTTGATCCTTTCCAGTGAGACCAGCATTAGTTTCCGATACACCACTGCAGGGTCAATGTATTCCTTGGACCTTCGCATTGACGATGAATTACAGAAATCGAATCGGATCTAAATACAAAAGGCACAATGCCGCAATAATTACAAGAATAGAGACTCTTCTTACAGTCGGTGGTTTGAGCATTCCCTGTGAGACCAGTATTAGTTTCCGATACACCACTGCAGGTTCAATGTATTCCTTAGACATACACATTGACGATGAAACACTGAAATTACATCGGAATTAAATACAAATGGCACAATGCCGCATTAAGTGCAAGAATAGAGACTCCTCTTACAGTCGGTGCTTTGAGCATTCCCTGTGAGACCAGTATTAGTTTCCGATACACCACTGCAGGTACAATGTATTCCTTGTTCCTTCACATTGACGATGAAACACAGAAATCGCATCGGAATTAAATACAAAAAGCACAATGCCGCCTTAAGTGCAAGAATAGAGATTCTTCTTACAGTCGGTGCTTTGAGCATTTCCTGTGAGACCAGTATTAGTTTCTGATACACCACTGCAGGTTCAATGTATTCCTTGGACATACACATTGACGAAGAAAGAAAGAATTCCCATCGGAATTAAATACAAAAGGCACAAGGCCGCCTTTCGTACAAGAAAAGAGACTCTTCTTACAGTCGGTGCTTTGAGCATTCCCTGTGAGACCAGTATTAGTTTCCGATACACCACTCCAGGTTCAATGTATTCCTTGGACATACTCATTGACGATGAAACACTGAAATTACATCGGAATTAAATACAAAAGGAACAATGCCGCCTTAACTGCAAGATGAGTGAGACTTCTTAGAGTCTGTGCTTTGATCCTCTCCTGTGAGACCAGTATAAGTTTCCGATACACCACTGCAGGTTCAATGTATTCCTTGGACCTTCGCATTGACGATGGAACACAGAATTCGCATCGGAATTAAATACAAAAGGCACAATGCCGCCTTAAGTGCAAGAATAGAAACTCTTCTTACAGTCGGTGCTTTGAGAACTCCCTGTGAGACCAGTATTAGTTTACGATATACCACTGCACGTTCAATGTATTCCTTGGACCTTCACATTGTGGATGAAACACAGAAATGGCATCGGAATAAAATTCCAAAGGTACAATGCAGCCTTAAGTACAAGAACACAGACTCCTCTTACAGTCGGTGATTTGAGCATTCCCTGCGAGACCAGTATTAGAGTCCGATACACCACTGCAAGTTCAATGTATTCCTTGGACATACACATTGACGATGAAACACTGATATTACATCGGAATTAAATACAAAAGGTACAATGCCGCCTTAAGTGCAAGAGCAGAGACTCTTCTTACTGTCGGTGCTTTGAGCATTCCCTGCGGGACCAGTATTAGTTTCCGATACACCACTGTAGGTTCAATGTATTCCTTGGACATACACATTGACGATGAAACACAGAAATTACATCGTAAATAAATACAAAAGATACAATGCCGCCTTAAGTGCAAGAAGAGTGAGTCTTCTTAGAGTCTATGCTTTTATCCTTTCTTGTGCGACCAGTATTAGTTGCCGATACGCCACTGCAGGTTCAATGTATTCCTTGGACCTTCACATTGTCGATGAAACACAGAAATCGCATCGGAATTAAATACAAATGGCACAATGCCGCCTTAAGTACAAGAATAGAGACTTTTCTTACAGTCGGTGCTTTGAGCATTCCCTGTGACACCAGTATTAGTTTCCGATACACCACTGCAGGTTCAATGTATTCCTTGGACCTTCACATTGACGATGAAACTCAAAAATCGCATCGGAATAAAATACAAAAGGCACAATGCAGCCTTAAGTACAAGAATACAAACTCTTCTTACAGTCGGAGATTTGAGCATTCCCTGTGAGACCAATATTAGTTTCCGATACACCACTGCAGGTTCCGTGTATTCCTTGGACCATCACATTGACGATGAAACACAGAAATGGCATCGGAATTAAATACAAATTATACAATGCCGCCATAACTACAAGAATAGAGGGTCTTCTTACAGTCGGTGCTTTGAGCATTCCCTGAGAGACCAGTATTAGTTTCCGATACACCACTGCAGGTTCAATGTATTCCTTGGACCTTCACGTTGACGATGAAACACAGAAATCGCATCGGAATTAAATACAAAAGGCACAATGCCGCCTTAAGTACAAGCATAGAGACTCTTCTTACAGTCGGTGCTTTGGACATACCCTGTGAGACCAGTATTCGATTCCGATACACCAATGCAAGTTCAATGTATTCCTTGGACCATCACATTGACGATGAAACACCGAAATCGCATCGGAATAAAATACAAAAGACACAATGCAGCCTTAAGTACAAGAATACAGACTCATCTTACAGGCTGTGCTTTGAGCATTCCCTATGAGATCAGTATTAGTATCCGATACACCACTGCAGGTTCAATGTACTCCTTAAACATACACATTGACGATGAAACACAGAAATCACATCGGAATTAAGTACAAAAGGCACAATGCCGCCTTAAGTACAAGAATAGAGACTCTTCTTACAGTCGGTGTTTTTAGCATTCCCAGTGAGACCAGTATTAGTTTCCGATACACCACTGCAGTTTCAATGTATTCCTTGGACATACACATTGACGATGAAACACTGAAATTACATCGTAATTAAATACAAAAGGTACAATGCCGCCTTAAGTGCAAGAAGAGTGAGACTTCTTAGAGTCTGTGTTTCTCTCCATTCCTGTGCGACCAGTATCTGTTTCCGATACGCCACTGCAGGTTCAATGTATTCTTTGGACCTTCACATTGACGATGAAACACAGAAATCGCATCGGAATTAAGTACAAAAGGCATAATGGCGCCTTCAGAACAAGAATAGAGACTCTTCGTACAGTCGGTGCTTTGAGCATTTCCTGTGAGACCAGTATTAGTTTCCGATACACCACTGCAGGTTCAATGTGTTGCTGGGACATACACATTGACGATGAAACACAGAAACCGAAGCGGAATTAAATACAAAAGGCACAATGCCGCCTTACGTACAAGAATAGAGACTCATTTTACAGTCGGTGCTTTGAGCATTACCTGTGAGACCAGTATTAGTTTCCGATACACCACTCCAGGTTTAATGTAATCCTTGGACATACTCAATGACGATGAAACACTGAAATTTCATCGGAATTAAATACAAAAGGAACAATGCCGCCTTAACTGCAAGTTGAGTGAGACTTCTTAGAGACTGTGCTTTGATCCTTTCCAGTGAGACCAGCATTAGTTTCCGATACACCACTGCAGGTTCAATGTATTCCTTGGACCTTCGCATTGACGATGAAAGACAGAAATCCCATCGGAATTAAATACAAATGGCACAATGCCGCCATAAGTGCAAGAATAGAGACTCCTCTTACAGTCGGTGCTTTGAGCATTCCCTGTGAGACCAGTATTAGTTTCCGATACACCACTGCAGGTACAATGTATTCCTTGTTCCTTCACATTGACGATGAAACACAGAAATCGCATCGGAATTAAATACAAAAGCACAATGCCGCCTTAAGTACAAGAATAGAGATTCTTCTTACAGTCGGTGCTTTGAGCATTTCCTGTGAGACCAGTATTAGTTTCTGATACACCACTGCAGGTTCAATGTATTCCTTGGACATACACATTGACGATGAAAGACAGAAATCCCATCGGAATTAAATACAAAAGGCACAAGGCCGCCTTTCGTACAAGAATAGAGACTCTTCTTACAGTCGGTGCTTTGAGCATTCCCTGTGAGACCAGTATTAGTTTCCGATACACCACTCCAGGTTCAATGTATTCCTTGGACATACTCATTGACGATGAAACACTGAAATTACATCGGAATTAAATACAAAAGGAACAATGCCGCCTTAACTGCAAGATGAGTGAGACTTCTTAGAGTCTGTGCTTTGATCCTCTCCTGTGAGACCAGTATAAGTTTCCGATACACCACTGCAGGTTCAATGTATTCCTTGGACCTTCGCATTGACGATGGAACACAGAATTCGCATCGGAATTAAATACAAAAGGCAAAATGCCGCCTTAAGTGCAAGAATAGAAACTCTTCTTACAGTCGGTGCTTTGAGCACTCCCTGTGAGACCAGTATTAGTTTACGATATACCACCGCACGTTCAATGTATTCCTTGGACCTTCACATTGAGGATGAAACACAGAAATGGCATCGGAATAAAATACAAAAGGCACAATGCAGCCTTAAGTACAAGAACACAGACTCCTCTTACAGTCGGTGATTTGAGCATTCCCTGCGAGACCAGTATTAGAGTCCGATACACCACTGCAAGTTCAATGTATTCCTTGGACATACACATTGACGATGAAACACTGATATTACATCGGAATTAAATACAAAAGGTACAATGCCGCCTTAAGTGCAAGAGTAGAGACTCTTCTTACTGTTGGTGCTTTGAGCATTCCCTGCGGGACCAGTATTAGTTTCCGATACACCACTGTAGGTTCAATGTATTCCTTGGACATACACATTGACGATGAAACACAGAAATTACATCGTAAATAAATACAAAAGGTACAATGCCGCCTTAAGTGCAAGAAGAGTGAGTCTTCTTAGAGTCTGTGCTTTTATCCTTTCTTGTGCGACCAGTATTAGTTGCCGATACGCCACTGCAGGTTCAATGTATTCCTTGGACCTTCACATTGTCGATGAAACACAGAAATCGCATCGGAATTAAATACAAATGGCACAATGCCGCCTTAAGTACAAGAATAGAGACTTTTCTTACAGTCGGTGCTTTGAGCATTCCCTGTGACACCAGTATTAGTTTCCGATACACCACTGCAGGTTCAATGTATTCCTTATACCTTCACATTGACGATGAAACTCAAAAATCGCATCGGAATAAAATACAAAAGGCACAATGCAGCCTTAAGTACAAGAATACAAACTCTTCTTACAGTCGGTGATTTGAGCATTCCCTGTGAGACCTGTATTACAGTCCGATACACCACTGCAGGTTCAATGTATTCCTTGGATATACACATTGACGATGAAACACTGATATTACATCGGAATTAAATACAAAATGCACAATGCCGCCTTAAGTGCAAGAGTAGAGACTCTTCTTACAGTCGGTGTTTTGAGCATTCCCTGCGGGACCAGTAGTAGTTTCCGATACACCACTGCAGATTCAATGTATTCCTTGGACATACACATTGACGATGATACACAGAAATTACATCGTAAATAAATACAAAAGGTACAATGCTGCCTTAAGTGCAAGAAGAGTGAGTCATCTTAGAGTCTGTGCTTTTATCCTTTCTTGTGCGACCAGTATTAGTTGCCGATACGCCACTGCAGGTTCAATGTATTCCCTGGACCTTCACATTGTCGATGAAACACAGAAATCGCATCGGAATTAAATACAAACGGCACAATGCCGCCTTAAGTACAAGAATAGAGACTTTTCTTACAGTCGGTGCTTTGAGCATTCCCTGTGACACCAGTATTAGTTTCCGATACACCACTGAGGGTTCAATGTATTCCTTGGACCATCACATTGACGATGAAACACAGAAATCGCATCGGAATTAAACACAAAATTCACAATGCCGCTTTAAGTACAAGAATAGAGACTCTTCTTACAGTCGGTGTTAGAGCATTCCCTGTGAGACCAATATTAGTTTCCGATACACCACTGCAGGTTCCGTGGATTCCTTGGACCATCACATTGACGATGAAACACAGAAATGGCATCGGAATTAAATACAAAATATACAATGCCGCCATAACTACAAGAATAGAGGCTCTTCTTACAGTCGGTGCTTTGAGCATTCCCTGAGAGACCAGTATTAGTTTCCGATACACCACTGCAGGTTCAATGTATTCCTTGGACCTTCACGTTGACGATGAAACACAGAAATCGCATCGGAATTAAATACAAAAGGCACAATGCCGCCTTAAGTACAAGCATAGAGACTCTTCTTACAGTCGGTGCTTTGGACATACCCTGTGAGACCAGTATTCGATTCCGATACACCAATGCAAGTTCAATGTATTCCTTGGACCATCACATTGACGATGAAACACCGAAATCGCATCGGAATAAAATACAAAAGACACAATGCAGCCTTAAGTACAAGAATACAGACTCATCTTACAGGCTGTGCTTTGAGCATTCCCTATGAGATCAGTATTAATATCCGATACACCACTGCAGGTTCAATGTATTCCTTAAACATACACATTGACGATGAAACACAGAAATCGCATCGGAATTAAGTACAAAAGGCACAATGCCGCCTTAAGTACAAGAATAGAGACTCTTCTTACAGTCGGTGTTTTTAGCATTCCCAGTGAGACCAGTATTAGTTTCCGATACACCACTGCAGTTTCAATGTATTCCTTGGACATACACATTGACGATGAAACACTGAAATTACATCGTAATTAAATACAAAAGGTACAATGCCGCCTTAAGTGCAAGAAGAGTGAGACTTCTTAGAGTCTGTGTTTCTCTCCATTCCTGTGCGACCAGTATCTGTTTCCGATACGCCACTGCAGGTTCAATGTATTCTTTGGACCTTCACATTGACGATGAAACACAGAAATCGCATCGGAATTAAGTACAAAAGGCATAATGCCGCCTTCAGTACAAGAATTGAGACTCTTCGTACAGTCGGTGCTTTGAGCATTTCCTGTGAGACCAGTATTAGTTTCCGATATACCACTCCAGGTTCAAAGTATTCATTGGACATACACATTGACGATGAAACACAGAAATCACATTATAATTAAATACAAAAGGCACAATGCCGCCTTAAGTACAAGAATAGAGACTCTTCTTACAGTCGGTGCTTTGAGCTTTCCCTGTGAGACCAGTATTAGTTTCCGATACACCACTGCAGGTTCAATGTATTCCTTGGACATACACATTGACGATGAAACACAGATATTGCATCGGAATTTAATAAAAAAGGCACAATGCCGCCATAAGTACAAGAATAGAGACTTTTCTTACAGTCGGTGCTTTGAGCATTCCCTGTGAGATCAGTATTAGTTTCCGATACACCACTTCAGGTTCAATGTATTCCTTGGCCCTTAACATTGACGATGAAACACAGAATTCGCCTCGGAATTAAATACTAAAGGCATAATGCCGCCTTCAGTACAAGAATAGAGACTCTTCGTACAGTCGGTGCTTTGAGCATTTCCTGTGAGACCAGTATTAGTTTCCGATACACCACTGCAGGTTCAATGTATTGCTGGGACATACACATTGACGATGAAACACAGAAACCGAAGCGGAATTAAATACAAAAGGCACAATGCCGCCTTACGTACAAGAATAGAGACTCATTTTACAGTCGGTGCTTTGAGCATTACCTGTGAGACCAGTATTAGTTTCCGATACACCACTCCAGGTTCAATGTAATCCTTGGACATACTCAATGACGATGAAACACTGAAATTTCATCGGAATTAAATACAAAAGGAACAATGCCGCCTTAACTGCAAGTTGAGTGAGACTTCTTAGAGACTGTGCTTTGATCCTTTCCAGTGAGACCAGCATTAGTTTCCGATACACCACTGCAGGTCCAATGTATTCCTTGGACCTTCGCATTGACGATGAATTACAGAAATCGAATCGGATCTAAATACAAAAGGCACAATGCCGCAATAATTACAAGAATAGAGACTCTTCTTACAGTCGGTGGTTTGAGCATTCCCTGTGAGACCAGTATTAGTTTCCGATACACCACTGCAGGTTCAATGTATTCCTTAGACATACACATTGACGATGAAACACTGAAATTACATCGGAATTAAATACAAATGGCACAATGCCGCATTAAGTGCAAGAATAGAGACTCCTCTTACAGTCGGTGCTTTGAGCATTCCCTGTGAGACCAGTATTAGTTTCCGATACACCACTGCAGGTACAATGTATTCCTTGTTCCTTCACATTGACGATGAAACACAGAAATCGCATCGGACTTAAATACAAAAAGCACAATGCCGCCTTAAGTGCAAGAATAGAGATTCTTCTTACAGTCGGTGTTTTGAGCATTTCCTGTGAGACCAGTATTAGTTTCTGATACACCACTGCAGGTTCAATGTATTCCTTGGACATACACATTGACGAAGAAAGAAAGAATTCCCATCGGAATTAAATACAAAAGGCACAAGGCCGCCTTTCGTACAAGAAAAGAGACTCTTCTTACAGTCGGTGCTTTGAGCATTCCCTGTGAGACCAGTATTAGTTTCCGATACACCACTCCAGGTTCAATGTATTCCTTGGACATACTCATTGACGATGAAACACTGAAATTACATCGGAATTAAATACAAAAGGAACAATGCCGCCTTAACTGCAAGATGAGTGAGACTTCTTAGAATCTGTGCTTTGATCCTCTCCTGTGAGACCAGTATAAGTTTCCGATACACCACTGCAGGTTCAATGTATTCCTTGGACCTTCGCATTGACGATGGAACACAGAATTCGCATCGGAATTAAATACAAATGGCACAATGCCGCCTTAAGTGCAAGAATAGAAACTCTTCTTACAGTCGGTGCTTTGAGAACTCCCTGTGAGACCAGTATTAGTTTACGATATACCACTGCACGTTCAATGTATTCCTTGGACCTTCACATTGTGGATGAAACACAGAAATGGCATCGGAATAAAATTCCAAAGGTACAATGCAGCCTTAAGTACAAGAACACAGACTCCTCTTACAGTCGGTGATTTGAGCATTCCCTGCGAGACCAGTATTAGAGTCCGATACACCACTGCAAGTTCAATGTATTCCTTGGACATACACATTGACGATGAAACACTGATATTACATCGGAATTAAATACAAAAGGTACAATGCCGCCTTAAGTGCAAGAGCAGAGACTCTTCTTACTGTCGGTGCTTTGAGCATTCCCTGCGGGACCAGTATTAGTTTCCGATACACCACTGTAGGTTCAATGTATTCCTTGGACATACACATTGACGATGAAACACAGAAATTACATCGTAAATAAATACAAAAGATACAATGCCGCCTTAAGTGCAAGAAGAGTGAGTCTTCTTAGAGTCTATGCTTTTATCCTTTCTTGTGCGACCAGTATTAGTTGCCGATACGCCACTGCAGGTTCAATGTATTCCTTGGACCTTCACATTGTCGATGAAACACAGAAATCGCATCGGAATTAAATACAAATGGCACAATGCCGCCTTAAGTACAAGAATAGAGACTTTTCTTACAGTCGGTGCTTTGAGCATTCCCTGTGACACCAGTATTAGTTTCCGATACACCACTGCAGGTTCAATGTATTCCTTGGACCTTCACATTGACGATGAAACTCAAAAATCGCATCGGAATAAAATACAAAAGGCACAATGCAGCCTTAAGTACAAGAATACAAACCCTTCTTACAGTCGGAGATTTGAGCATTCCCTGTGAGACCAATATTAGTTTCCGATACACCACTGCAGGTTCCGTGTATTCCTTGGACCATCACATTGACGATGAAACACAGAAATGGCATCGGAATTAAATACAAATTATACAATGCCGCCATAACTACAAGAATAGAGGGTCTTCTTACAGTCGGTGCTTTGAGCATTCCCTGAGAGACCAGTATTAGTTTCCGATACACCACTGCAGGTTCAATGTATTCCTTGGACCTTCACGTTGACGATGAAACACAGAAATCGCATCCGAATTAAATACAAAAGGCACAATGCCGCCTTAAGTACAAGCATAGAGACTCTTCTTACAGTCGGTGCTTTGGACATACCCTGTGAGACCAGTATTCGATTCCGATACACCAATGCAAGTTCAATGTATTCCTTGGACCATCACATTGACGATGAAACACCGAAATCGCATCGGAATAAAATACAAAAGACACAATGCAGCCTTAAGTACAAGAATACAGACTCATCTTACAGGCTGTGCTTTGAGCATTCCCTATGAGATCAGTATTAGTATCCGATACACCACTGCAGGTTCAATGTACTCCTTAAACATACACATTGACGATGAAACACAGAAATCACATCGGAATTAAGTACAAAAGGCACAATGCCGCCTTAAGTACAAGAATAGAGACTCTTCTTACAGTCGGTGTTTTTAGCATTCCCAGTGAGACCAGTATTAGTTTCCGATACACCACTGCAGTTTCAATGTATTCCTTGGACATACACATTGACGATGAAACACTGAAATTACATCGTAATTAAATACAAAAGGTACAATGCCGCCTTAAGTGCAAGAAGAGTGAGACTTCTTAGGGTCTGTGTTTCTCTCCATTCCTGTGCGACCAGTATCTGTTTCCGATACGCCACTGCAGGTTCAATGTATTCTTTGGACCTTCACATTGACGATGAAACACAGAAATCGCATCGGAATTAAGTACAAAAGGCATAATGGCGCCTTCAGAACAAGAATAGAGACTCTTCGTACAGTCGGTGCTTTGAGCATTTCCTGTGAGACCAGTATTAGTTTCCGATACACCACTGCAGGTTCAATGTGTTGCTGGGACATACACATTGACGATGAAACACAGAAACCGAAGCGGAATTAAATACAAAAGGCACAATGCCGCCTTACGTACAAGAATAGAGACTCATTTTACAGTCGGTGCTTTGAGCATTACCTGTGAGACCAGTATTAGTTTCCGATACACCACTCCAGGTTCAATGTAATCCTTGGACATACTCAATGACGATGAAACACTGAAATTTCATCGGAATTAAATACAAAAGGAACAATGCCGCCTTAACTGCAAGTTGAGTGAGACTTCTTAGAGACTGTGCTTTGATCCTTTCCAGTGAGACCAGCATTAGTTTCCGATACACCACTGCAGGTTCAATGTATTCCTTGGACCTTCGCATTGACGATGAAAGACAGAAATCCCATCGGAATTAAATACAAATGGCACAATGCCGCCATAAGTGCAAGAATAGAGACTCCTCTTACAGTCGGTGCTTTGAGCATTCCCTGTGAGACCAGTATTAGTTTCCGATACACCACTGCAGGTACAATGTATTCCTTGTTCCTTCACATTGACGATGAAACACAGAAATCGCATCGGAATTAAATACAAAAGCACAATGCCGCCTTAAGTACAAGAATAGAGATTCTTCTTACAGTCGGTGCTTTGAGCATTTCCTGTGAGACCAGTATTAGTTTCTGATACACCACTGCAGGTTCAATGTATTCCTTGGACATACACATTGACGATGAAAGACAGAAATCCCATCGGAATTAAATACAAAAGGCACAAGGCCGCCTTTCGTACAAGAATAGAGACTCTTCTTACAGTCGGTGCTTTGAGCATTCCCTGTGAGACCAGTATTAGTTTCCGATACACCACTCCAGGTTCAATGTATTCCTTGGACATACTCATTGACGATGAAACACTGAAATTACATCGGAATTAAATACAAAAGGAACAATGCCGCCTTAACTGCAAGATGAGTGAGACTTCTTAGAGTCTGTGCTTTGATCCTCTCCTGTGAGACCAGTATAAGTTTCCGATACACCACTGCAGGTTCAATGTATTCCTTGGACCTTCGCATTGACGATGGAACACAGAATTCGCATCGGAATTAAATACAAAAGGCAAAATGCCGCCTTAAGTGCAAGAATAGAAACTCTTCTTACAGTCGGTGCTTTGAGCACTCCCTGTGAGACCAGTATTAGTTTACGATATACCACCGCACGTTCAATGTATTCCTTGGACCTTCACATTGAGGATGAAACACAGAAATGGCATCGGAATAAAATACAAAAGGCACAATGCAGCCTTAAGTACAAGAACACAGACTCCTCTTACAGTCGGTGATTTGAGCATTCCCTGCGAGACCAGTATTAGAGTCCGATACACCACTGCAAGTTCAATGTATTCCTTGGACATACACATTGACGATGAAACACTGATATTACATCGGAATTAAATACAAAAGGTACAATGCCGCCTTAAGTGCAAGAGTAGAGACTCTTCTTACTGTTGGTGCTTTGAGCATTCCCTGCGGGACCAGTATTAGTTTCCGATACACCACTGTAGGTTCAATGTATTCCTTGGACATACACATTGACGATGAAACACAGAAATTACATCGTAAATAAATACAAAAGGTACAATGCCGCCTTAAGTGCAAGAAGAGTGAGTCTTCTTAGAGTCTGTGCTTTTATCCTTTCTTGTGCGACCAGTATTAGTTGCCGATACGCCACTGCAGGTTCAATGTATTCCTTGGACCTTCACATTGTCGATGAAACACAGAAATCGCATCGGAATTAAATACAAATGGCACAATGCCGCCTTAAGTACAAGAATAGAGACTTTTCTTACAGTCGGTGCTTTGAGCATTCCCTGTGACACCAGTATTAGTTTCCGATACACCACTGCAGGTTCAATGTATTCCTTATACCTTCACATTGACGATGAAACTCAAAAATCGCATCGGAATAAAATACAAAAGGCACAATGCAGCCTTAAGTACAAGAATACAAACTCTTCTTACAGTCGGTGATTTGAGCATTCCCTGTGAGACCTGTATTACAGTCCGATACACCACTGCAGGTTCAATGTATTCCTTGGATATACACATTGACGATGAAACACTGATATTACATCGGAATTAAATACAAAATGCACAATGCCGCCTTAAGTGCAAGAGTAGAGACTCTTCTTACAGTCGGTGTTTTGAGCATTCCCTGCGGGACCAGTAGTAGTTTCCGATACACCACTGCAGATTCAATGTATTCCTTGGACATACACATTGACGATGATACACAGAAATTACATCGTAAATAAATACAAAAGGTACAATGCTGCCTTAAGTGCAAGAAGAGTGAGTCATCTTAGAGTCTGTGCTTTTATCCTTTCTTGTGCGACCAGTATTAGTTGCCGATACGCCACTGCAGGTTCAATGTATTCCCTGGACCTTCACATTGTCGATGAAACACAGAAATCGCATCGGAATTAAATACAAACGGCACAATGCCGCCTTAAGTACAAGAATAGAGACTTTTCTTACAGTCGGTGCTTTGAGCATTCCCTGTGACACCAGTATTAGTTTCCGATACACCACTGAGGGTTCAATGTATTCCTTGGACCATCACATTGACGATGAAACACAGAAATCGCATCGGAATTAAACACAAAATTCACAATGCCGCTTTAAGTACAAGAATAGAGACTCTTCTTACAGTCGGTGTTAGAGCATTCCCTGTGAGACCAATATTAGTTTCCGATACACCACTGCAGGTTCCGTGGATTCCTTGGACCATCACATTGACGATGAAACACAGAAATGGCATCGGAATTAAATACAAAATATACAATGCCGCCATAACTACAAGAATAGAGGCTCTTCTTACAGTCGGTGCTTTGAGCATTCCCTGAGAGACCAGTATTAGTTTCCGATACACCACTGCAGGTTCAATGTATTCCTTGGACCTTCACGTTGACGATGAAACACAGAAATCGCATCGGAATTAAATACAAAAGGCACAATGCCGCCTTAAGTACAAGCATAGAGACTCTTCTTACAGTCGGTGCTTTGGACATACCCTGTGAGACCAGTATTCGATTCCGATACACCAATGCAAGTTCAATGTATTCCTTGGACCATCACATTGACGATGAAACACCGAAATCGCATCGGAATAAAATACAAAAGACACAATGCAGCCTTAAGTACAAGAATACAGACTCATCTTACAGGCTGTGCTTTGAGCATTCCCTATGAGATCAGTATTAATATCCGATACACCACTGCAGGTTCAATGTATTCCTTAAACATACACATTGACGATGAAACACAGAAATCGCATCGGAATTAAGTACAAAAGGCACAATGCCGCCTTAAGTACAAGAATAGAGACTCTTCTTACAGTCGGTGTTTTTAGCATTCCCAGTGAGACCAGTATTAGTTTCCGATACACCACTGCAGTTTCAATGTATTCCTTGGACATACACATTGACGATGAAACACTGAAATTACATCGTAATTAAATACAAAAGGTACAATGCCGCCTTAAGTGCAAGAAGAGTGAGACTTCTTAGAGTCTGTGTTTCTCTCCATTCCTGTGCGACCAGTATCTGTTTCCGATACGCCACTGCAGGTTCAATGTATTCTTTGGACCTTCACATTGACGATGAAACACAGAAATCGCATCGGAATTAAGTACAAAAGGCATAATGCCGCCTTCAGTACAAGAATTGAGACTCTTCGTACTGTCGGTGCTTTGAGCATTTCCTGTGAGACCAGTATTAGTTTCCGATATACCACTCCAGCTTCAAAGTATTCATTGGACATACACATTGACGATGAAACACTGAAATTACATCGGTATTAAATACAAAAGATACAATGCCGCCTTAAGTGCAAGAAGAATGAGACTTCTTAGAGTCTGTGCTTTGATCCTTTCCTGTGAGACCAGTATTAGTTTCAAATACACCACTGCAGGTGCAATGTATTCCTTGGCCATTCACATTGACGATGAAACACAGAAATCGCGTTATAATTAAATACAAAAGGCACAATGCCGTCTTAAGTACAAGAATTGAGACTCTTCTTACAGTCGGTGCTTTGAGCTTTCCCTGTAAGACCAGTATTAGTTTCCGATACACCACTGCAGGTTCAATGTATTCCTTGGACATACACACTGACGATGAAACACAGATATTGCATCGGAATTTAATAAAAAAGGCACAATGCCGCCATAAGTACAAGTATAGAGACTCTTCTTACAGTCGGTGCTTTGAGCATTCCCTGTGAGACCAGTATTAGTTTCCGATACACCACTTCAGGTTCAATGTATTCCTTGGCCCTTAACATTGACGATGAAACACAGAATTCGCTCGGAATTAAATACTAAAGGCATAATGCCGCCTTCAGTACAAGAGTAGAGACTCTTCGTACAGTCGGTGCTTTGAGCATTTCCTGTGAGACCAGTATTAGCTTCCGATACACCACTGCAGATTCCATGTATTCCTAGGACATCCACATTGACGATGAAACACTGAAATTACATCGGTATAAATACAAAAGAAACAATGCCGCCTTAAGTGCAAGAAGAATGATGCTTCTTAGAGTCTGTGCTTTGATCCTTTCCTGTGAGACCAGTATTAGTTTCAGATACACCACTGCAGGTGCAATGTATTCCTTGGACCTTCACATTGACGATGAAACACAGAAATCGCATTATAATTAAATACAAAAGGCACAATGCCGCCTTAAGTACAAGAATATAGACTCTTCTTACAGTCGGTGCTTTGAGCTTTCCCTGTGAGACCAGTATTAGTTTCCGATACACCACTGCAGGTTCAAAGTATTCCTTGGACATACACATTGACGATGAAACACAGATATTGCATCGGAATTTAATAAAAAAGGCACAATGCCGCCATAAATACAAGAATAGAGACTCTTCTTACAGTCGGTGCTTTGAGCATTCCCTGTGAGATCAGTATTAGTTTCCGATACACCACTTCAGGTTCAATGTATTCCTTGGCCCTTAACATTGACGATGAAACACAGAATTCGCCTCGGAATTAAATACTAAAGGCATAATGCCGCCTACAGTACAAGAATAGAGACTCTTCGTACAGTCGGTGCTTTGAGCATTTCCTGTGAGACCAGTATTAGTTTCCGATACACCACTGCAGGTTCAATGTATTGCTGGGACATACACATTGACGATGAAACACAGAAACCGAAGCGGAATTAAATACAAAAGGCACAATGCCGCCTTACGTACAAGAATAGAGACTCATCTTACAGTCGGTGCTTTGAGCATTCCCTGTGAGACCAGTGTTAGTTTCCGATACACCACTCCCGGTTCAATGTAATCCTTGGACATACACTATGACGATGAAACACTGAAATTTCATCGGAATTAAATACAAAAGGAACAATGCCGCCTTAACTGCAAGTTGAGTGAGACTTCTTAGAGTCTGTGCTTTGATCCTTTCCAGTGAGACCAGTATTAGTTTCCGATACACCACTGCAGGTTCAATGTATTCCTTGGACCGTCGCATTGACGATGAAACACAGATATCGAATCGGATCTAAATACAAAAGGCACAATGCCGCAATAAGTACAAGAATAGAGACTCTTCTTACAGTCGGTGGTTTGAGCATACCCTGTGAGACCAGTATTAGTTTCCGATACACCACTGCAGGTACAATGTATTCCTTGTTCCTTCACATTGACGATGAAACACAGAAATCGCATCGGAATTAAATACAAAAAGCACAATGCCGCCTTAAGTACAAGAATAGAGATTCTTCTTACAGTCGGTGCTTTGAGCATTCCCTGTGAGACCAGTATTAGTTTCTGATACACCACTGCAGGTTCAATGTATTCCTTGGACATACACATTGACGATGAAAGACAGAAATCCCATCGGACATAAATACAAAAGGCACAATGCCGCCTTTCGTACAAGAATAGAGACTCTTCTTACAGTCGGTGCTTTGAGCATTCCCTGTGAGACCAGTATTAGTTTCCGATACACCACTCCAGGTTCAATGTATTCCTTGGACATACTCATTGACGATGAAACACTGAAATTACATCGGAATTAAATACAAAAGGAACAATGCCGCCTTAACTGCAAGATGAGTGAGACTTCTTAGAGTCTGTGCTTTGATCCTCTCCTGTGAGACCAGTATAAGTTTCCGATACACCACTGCAGGTTCAATGTATTACTTGGACCTTCGCATTGACGATGAAACACAGAATTCGCATCGGAATTAAATACAAAAGGCACAATGCCGCCTTAAGTGCAAGAATAGAGACTCTTCTTACAGTCGGTGCTTTGAGCACTCCCTGTGAGACCAATATTAGTTTCCGATACACCACTGCAGGTTCCGTGTATTCCTTGGACCATCACATTGACGATGAAACACAGAAATGGCATCGGAATAAAATACAAAAGACACAATGCAGCCTTAAGTACAAGAATACAGACTCATCTTACAGGCTGTGCTTTGAGCATTCCCTATGAGATCAGTATTAGTATCCGATACACCACTGCAGGTTCAATGTATTCCTTAAACATACACATTGACGATGAAACACAGAAATCGCATCGGAATTAAGTACAAAAGGCACAATGCCGCCTTAAGTACAAGAATAGAGACTCTTCTTACAGTCGGTGTTTTTAGCATTCCCAATGAGACCAGTATTAGTTTCCGATACACCACTGCAGTTTCAATGTATTCCTTGGGCATACACATTGACGATGTAACACTGAAATTACATCGTAATTAAATACAAAAGGTACAATGCCGCCTTAAGTGCAAGAAGAGTGAGACTTCTTAGAGTCTGTGTTTCTCTCCATTCCTGTGCGACCAGTATCTGTTTCCGATACGCCACTGCAGGTTCAATGTATTCTTTGGACCTTCACATTGACGATGAAACACAGAAATCGCATCGGAATTAAGTACAAAAGGCATAATGCCGCCTTCAGTACAAGAATTGAGACTCTTCGTACAGTCGGTGCTTTGAGCATTTCCTGTGAGACCAGTATTAGTTTCCGATACACCACTCCAGGTTCGAAGTATTCATTGGACATACACATTGACGATGAAACACTGAAATTACATCGGTATTAAATACAAAAGAAACAATGCCGCCTTAAGTGCAAGAAGAATGAGACTTCTTAGAGTCTGTGCTTTGATCCTTTCCTGTGAGACCAGTATTAGTTTCAAATACACCACAGCAGGTGCAATGTATTCCTTGGCCCTTCACATTGACGATGAAACACAGAAATTGCGTTATAATTAAATACAAAAGGCACAATGCCGTCTTAAGTACAAGAATAGAGACTCTTCTTACAGTCGGTGCTTTGAGCTTTCCCTGTGAGACCAGTATTAGTTTCCGATACACCACTGCAGGTTCAATGTATTCCTTGGACATACACATTGACGATGAAACACAGATATTGCATCGGAATTTAATAAAAAAGGCACAATGCCGCCATAAGTACAAGTATAGAGACTCTTCTTACAGTCGGTGCTTTGAGCATTCCCTGTGAGACCAGTATTAGTTTCCGATACACCACTTCAGGTTCAATGTATTCCTTGGCCCTTAACATTGACGATGAAACACAGAATTCGCTCGGAATTAAATACTAAAGGCATAATGCCGCCTTCAGTACAAGAGTAGAGACTCTTCGTACAGTCGGTGCTTTGAGCATTTCCTGTGAGACCAGTATTAGATTCCGATACACCACTGCAGATTCCATGTATTCCTAGGACATCCACATTGACGATGAAACACTGAAATTACATCGGTATAAATACAAAAGAAACAATGCCGCCTTAAGTGCAAGAAGAATGATGCTTCTTAGAGTCTGTGCTTTGATCCTTTCCTGTGAGAACAGTATTAGTTTCAGATACACCACTGCAGGTGCAATGTATTCCTTGGACCTTCACATTGACGATGAAACACAGAAATCGCATTATAATTGAATACAAAAGGCACAATGCCGCCTTAAGTACAAGAATATAGACTCTTCTTACAGTCGGTGCTTTGAGCTTTCCCTGTGAGACCAGTATTAGTTTCCGATACACCACTGCAGGTTCAAAGTATTCCTTGGACATACACATTGACGATGAAACACAGATATTGCATCGGAATTTAATAAAAAAGGCACAATGCCGCCATAAATACAAGAATAGAGACTCTTCTTACAGTCGGTGCTTTGAGCATTCCCTGTGAGATCAGTATTAGTTTCCGATACACCACTTCAGGTTCAATGTATTCCTTGGCCCTTAACATTGACGATGAAACACAGAATTCGCCTCGGAATTAAATACTAAAGGCATAATGCCGCCTACAGTACAAGAATAGAGACTCTTCGTACAGTCGGTGCTTTGAGCATTTCCTGTGAAACCAGTATTAGTTTCCGATACACCACTGCAGGTTCAATGTATTGCTGGGACATACACATTGACGATGAAACACAGAAACCGCATCGGAATTAAATACAAAAGGCACAATGCCGCCTTACGTACAAGAATAGAGACTGATCTTACAGTCGGTGCTTTGAGCATTCCCTGTGAGACCAGTGTTAGTTTCCGATACACCACTCCCGGTTCAATATATCCTTGGACATACTCAATGACGATGAAACACTGAAATTTCATCGGAATTAAATACAAAAGGAACAATGCCGCCTTAACTGCAAGTTGAGTGAGACTTCTTAGAGTCTGTGCTTTGATCCTTTCCAGTGAGACCAGTATTAGTTTCCGTTACACCACTGCAGGTTCAATGTATTCCTTGGACCGTCGCATTGACGATGAAACACAGAAATCGAATCGGATCTAAATACAAAAGGCACAATGCCGCAATAAGTACAAGAATAGAGACTCTTCTTACAGTCGGTGGTTTGAGCATACCCTGTGAGACCAGTATTAGTTTCCGATACACCACTGCAGGTACAACGTATTCCTTGTTCCTTCACATTGACGATGAAACACAGAAATCGCATCGGAATTAAATACAAAATCACAATGCCGCCTTAAGTACAAGAATAGAGATTCTTCTTACAGTCGGTGCTTTGAGCATTCCCTGTGAGACCAGTATTAGTTTCTGATACACCACTGCAGGTTCAATGTATTCCTTGGACGTACACATTGACGATGAAAGACAGAAATCCCATCGGAATTAAATACAAAAGGCACAATGCCGCCTTTCGTACAAGAATAGAGACTCTTCTTACAGTCGGTGCTTTGAGCATTCCCTGTGAGACCAGTATTAGTTTCCGATACACCACTCCGGGTTCAATGTATTCCTTGGACATACTCATTGACGATGAAACACTGAAATTACATCGGAATTAAATACAAAAGGAACAATGCCGCCTTAACTGCAAGATGAGTGAGACTTCTTAGAGTCTGTGCTTTGATCCTCTCCTGTGAGACCAGTATAAGTTTCCGATACACCACTGCAGGTTCAATGTATTACTTGGACCTTCGCATTGACGATGAAACACTGAAATCGAATCGGATCTAAATACAAAAGGCACAATGCCGCAATAAGTGCAAGAGTAGAGACTCTTCTTACAGTCGGTGTTTTGAGCATTCCCTGCGGGACCAGTAGTAGTTTCCGATACACCACTGCAGATTCAATGTATTCCTTGGACATACACATTGACGATGAAACACAGAAATTACATCGTAAATAAATACAAAAGGTACAATGCCGCCTTAAGTGCAAGACGAGTGAGTCTTCTTAGAGTCTGTGCTTTTATCCTATCCTGTGCGACCAGTATTAGTTGCCGATACGCCACTGCAGGTTCAATGTATTCCCTGGACCTTCACATTGTCGATGAAACACAGAAATCGCGTTTAATTAAATACAAAAGACACAATGCCGCCTTAAGTACAAGAATAGAGACTCTTCTTACAGTCGGTGCTTTGAGCTTTCCCTGTGAGACCAGTATTAGTTTCCGATACACCACTGCAGGTTCAATGTCTTCCTTGGACATACACATTGACGATGAAACACAGATATTGCATCGGAATTTAATAAAAAAGGCACAATGCCGCCATAAGTACAAGTATAGAGACTCTTCTTACAGTCGGTGCTTTGAGCATTCCCTGTGAGACCAGTATTAGTTTCTGATACACCACTTCAGGTTCAATGTATTCCTTGGCCCTTAACATTGACGATGAAACACAGAATTCGCTCGGAATTAAATACTAAAGGCATAATGCCGCCTTCAAAACAAGAGTAGAGACTCTTCGTACAGTCGGTGCTTTGAGCATTACCTGTGAGACCAGTATTAGCTTCCGATACACCACTGCAGATTCCATGTATTCCTAGGACTTCCACATTGACGATGAAACACTGAAATTACATCGGTATTAAATACATAAGAAACAATGCCGCCTTAAGTGCAAGAAGAATGATGCTTCTTAGAGTCTGTGCTTTGATCCTTTCCTGTGAGAACAGTATTAGTTTCAGATACACCACTGCAGGTGCAATGTATTCCTTGGACCTTCACATTGACGATGAAACACAGAAATCGCATTATAATTAAATACAAAAGGCACAATGCCGCCTTAAGTACAAGAATATAGACTCTTCTTACAGTCGGTGCTTTGAGCTTTCCCTGTGAGACCAGTATTAGTTTCCGATACACCACTGCAGGTTCAAAGTATTCCTTGGACATACACATTGACGATGAAACACAGATATTGCATCGGAATTTAATAAAAAAGGCACAATGCCGCCATAAATACAAGAATAGAGACTCTTCTTACAGTCGGTGCTTTGAGCATTCCCTGTGAGATCACTATTAGTTCCCGATACACCACTTCAGGTTCAATGTATTCCTTGGCCCTTAACATTGACGATGAAACACAGAATTCGCCTCGGAATTAAATACTAAAGGCATAATGCCGCCTACAGTACAAGAATAGAGACTCTTCGTACAGTCGGTGCTTTGAGCATTTCCTGTGAGACCAGTATTAGTTTCCGATACACCACTGCAGGTTCAATGTATTGCTGGGACATACACATTGACGATGAAACACAGAAACCGCATCGGAATTAAATACAAAAGGCACAATGCCGCCTTACGTACAAGAATAGAGACTCATCTTACAGTCGGTGCTTTGAGCATTCCCTGTGAGACCAGTGTTAGTTTCCGATACACCACTCCCGGTTCAATGTAATCCTTGGACATACTCAATGACGATGAAACACTGAAATTTCATCGGAATTAAATACAAAAGGAACAATGCCGCCTTAACTGCAAGTTGAGTGAGACTTCTTAGAGTCTGTGCTTTGATCCTTTCCAGTGAGACCAGTATTAGTTTCCGATACACCACTGCAGGTTCAATGTATTCCTTGGACATACACATTGACGATGAAACACTGATATTACATCGGAATTAAATACAAAAGGTACAATGCCGCCTTAATTGCAAGAGTAGAGACTCTTCTTACTGTCGGTGCTTTGAGCATTCCCTGCGGGACCAGTAGTAGTTTCCGATACACCACTGCAGATTCAATGTATTCCTTGGACATACACATTGACGATGAAACACAGAAATTACATCGTAAATAAATACAAAAGGTACAATGCCGCCATAAGTGCAAGAAGAGTGAGTCTTCTTAGAGTCTGTGCTTTTATCCTATCCTGTGCGACCAGTATTAGTTGCCGATACGCCACTGCAGGTTCAATGTATTCCCTGGACCTTCACATTGTCGATGAAACACAGAAATCGCATCGGAATTAAATACAAATGGCACAATGCCGCCTTAAGTACAAGAATAGAGACTTTTCTTACAGTCGGTGCTTTGGGCATTCCCTGTGACACCAGTATTAGTTTCCGATACACCACTGAAGGTTCAATGTATTCCTTGGACCATCACATTGACGATGAAACACAGAAATCGCATCGGAATTAAACACAAAATTCACAATGCCGCCTTAAGTACAAGAATAGAGACTCTGCTTACAGTCGGTGTTAGAGCATTCCCTGTGAGACCATTATTAGTTTCCGATACACCACTGCAGGTTCCGTGTATTCCTTGGACCATCACATTGACGATGAAACACAGAAATGGCATCGGAATGAAATACAAAATATACAATGCCGCCATAACTACAAGAATAGAGACTCTTCCTACAGTCGGTGCTTTGAGCATTCCCTGAGAGACCAGTATTAGTTTCCGATACACCACTGCAGGTTCAATGTATTCCTTGGACCTTCACGTTGACGATGAAACACAGAAATCGCATCGGAATTAAATACAAAAGGCACAATGCCGCCTTAAGTACAAGAATAGAGACTCTTCTTACAGTCGGTGCTTTGAGCATTCCCTGTGAGACCAGTATTAGTTTCCGATACACCACTCCAGGTTCAATGTATTCCTTGGACATACTCATTGACGATGAAACACTGAAATTACATCGGAATTAAATACAAAGGAACAATGCCGCCTTAACTGCAAGATGAGTGAGACTTCTTAGAGTCTGTGCTTTGATCCTCTCCTGTGAGACCAGTATAAGTTTCCGATACACCACTGCAGGTTCAATGTATTACTTGGACCTTCGCATTGACGATGAAACACAGAATTCGCACCGGAATTAAATACAAAAGGCACTATGCCGCCTTAAGTGCAAGAATAGAGACTCTTCTTACAGTCGGTGCTTTGAGCACTCCCTGTGAGACCAGTATTAGTTTCCGATATACCACTGCACGTTCAATGTATTCCTTGGACCTTCACTTTGACCATGAAACACAGAGATGGCATCGGAATAAAATACAAAAAGCACAATGCAGCCTTAAGTACAAGAATACAGACTCCTCTTACAGTCGGTGATTTGAGCATTCCCTGCGAGACCAGTATTAGAGTCCGATACACCACTGCAGGTTCAATGTATTCCTTGGACATACACATTGACAATGAAACACTGATATTACATCGGAATTAAATACAAAAGGTACAATGCCGCCTTAATTGCAAGAGTAGAGACTCTTCTTACTGTCGGTGCTTTGAGCATTCCCTGCGAGCCCAGTATTAGTTTCCGATACACCACTGTAGGTTCAATGTATTCCTTGGACATACACATTGACGATGAAACACAGAAATTACATCGTAAATAAATACAAAATGTACAATGCCGCCTTAAGTGCAAGAAGAGTGAGTCTTCTTAGAGTCTGTGATTTTATCCTTTCTTGTGCGACCAGTATTAGTTGCCGATACGCCACTGCAGGTTCAATGTATTCCTTGGACCTTCACATTGTCGATGAAACACAGAAATCGCATCGGAATTAAATACAAATGGCACAATGCCGCCTTCAGTACAAGAATAGAGACTTTTCTTACAGTCGGTGCTTTGAGCATTACCTGTGACACCAGTATTAGTTTCCGACACACCACTGCAGGTTCAATGTATTCCTTGGACCTTCACATTGACGATGAAACTCAAAAATCGCATCGGAATAAAATACAAAAGGCACAATGCAGCCTTAAGTACAAGAATACAGACTTTTCTTACAGTCGGTGATTTGAGCATTCCCTGTGAGACCTGTATTACAGTCCGATACACCACTGCAGGTTCAATGTATTCCTTGGATATACACATTGACGATGAAACACTGATATTACATCGGAATTAAATACAAAATGCACAATGCCGCCTTAAGTGCAAGAGTAGAGACTCTTCTTACAGTCGGTGTTTTGAGCATTCCCTGCGGGACCAGTAGTAGTTTCCGATACACCACTGCAGATTCAATGTATTCCTTGGACATACACATTGACGATGAAACACAGAAATTACATCGTAAATAAATAGAAAAGGTACAATGCCGCCTTAAGTGCAAGAAGAGTGAGTCTTCTTAGAGTCTGTGCTTTTATCCTATCCTGTGCGACCAGTATTAGTTGCCGATACGCCACTGCAGGTTCAATGTATTCCCTGGACCTTCACATTGTCGATGAAACACAGAAATCGCATCGGAATTAAATACAAATGGCACAATGCCGCCTTAAGTACAAGAATAGAGACTTTTCTTACAGTCGGTGCTTTGAGCATTCCCTGTGACACCAGTATTAGTTTCCGATACACCACTGAAGGTTCAATGTATACCTTGGACCATTACATTGACGATGAAACACAGAAATCGCATCGGAATTAAACACAAAATTCACAATGCCGCCTTAAGTACAAGAATAGAGACTCTTCTTACAGTCGGTGTTAGAGCATTCCCTGTGAAACCATTATTAGTTTCCGATACACCACTGCAGGTTCCGTGTATTCCTTGGACCATCACATTGACGATGAAACACAGAAATGGCATCGGAATTAAATACAAAATATAAAATGCCGCCATAACTACAAGAATAGAGACTCTTCTTACAGTCGGTGCTTTGAGCATTCCCTGAGAGACCAGTATCAGTTTCCGATACACCAATGCAGGTTCAATGTATTCCTTGGACCTTCACGTTGACGATGAAACACAGAAATCGCATCGGAATTAAATACAAAAGGCACAATGCCGCCTTAAGTACAAGAATAGAGACTCTTCTTACAGTCGGTGCTTTGGACATACCCTGTGAGACCAGTATTCGATTCCGATACACCAATGCAAGTTCAATGTATTCCTTGGACCATCACATTGACGATGAAACACCGAAATCGCATCGGAATAAAATACAAAAGACACAATTCAGCCTTAAGTACAAGAATACAGACTCATCTTACAGGCTGTGCTTTGAGCATTCCCTATGAGATCAGTATTAGTTTCCGATACACCACTGCAGGTTCAATGTATTCCTTAAACAAACACATTGACGATGAAACACAGAAATCGCATCGGAATTAAGTACAAAAGGCACAATGCCGCCTTAAGTACAAGAATAGAGACTCTTCTCACAGTCGGTGTTTTGAGCATTCCCTGTGAGACCAGTATTAGTTTCCGATACACCACTGCAGGTTCAATGTATTCCTTGGACATACACAGTGACGATGAAACACTGAAATTACATCGTAATTAAATACAAAAGGTACAATGCCGCCTTAAGTGCAAGAAGAGTAAGACTTCTTAGAGTCTGTGTTTTTCTCCATTCCTGTGCCACCAGTATCAGTTTCCGATACGCCACTGCAGGTTCAATGTATTCTTTGGACCTTCACATTGACGATGAAACACAGAAATCGCATCGGTATTAAATACAAACGGCACAATGCCGCCTTAAGTACAAGAATAGAGACTCTTCTTACAGTCGGTGCTTTGAGCATTCCCAGTGAGACCAGTATTAGCTTGCGATACACCACTGCAGATCTAATGTATTCCTTGGACACACACATTGACGATGAAACACTGAAATTACATCGGAATTAAATACAAAACGCACAATGCCGCCTTAAGTGCAAGAAGAGTGGTACTTCTTAGAGTCTGAAATCGCATCGGAATTAAATACAAAAGGTACAATGCCGCCTTAAGTACAAGAATAGAGACTCTTCTTACAGTCGGTGCTTTGGACATACCCTGTGAGACCAGTATTCGATTCCGATACACCAATGCAAGTTCAATGTATTCCTTGGACCATCACATTGACGATGAAACACCGAAATCGCATCGGAATAAAATACAAAAGACACAATGCAGCCTTAAGTACAAGAATACAGACTCATCTTACAGGCTGTGCTTTGAGCATTCCCTATGAGATCAGTATTAGTTTCCGATACACCACTGCAGGTTCAATGTATTCCTTAAACATACACATTGACGATGAAACACAGAAATCGCATCGGAATTAAGTACAAAAGGCACAATGCCGCCTTAAGTACAAGAATAGAGACTCTTCTTATAGTCGGTGTTTGAGCATTCCCTGTGAGACCAGTATTAGTTTCCGATACACCACTGCAGGTTCACTGTATTCCTTGGACATACACATTGACGATGAAACACTGAAATTACATCGTAATTAAATACAAAAGGTATAATGCCGCCTTAAGTGCAAGAAGAGTGAGACTTCTTAGAGTCTGTGTTTTTCTCCATTCCTGTGCGACCAGTATCAGTTTCCGATACGCCACTGCAGGTTCAATGTATTCTTTGGACCTTCACATTGACGATGAAACACAGAAATCGCATCGGTATTAAATACAAACGGCACAATGCCGCCTTAAGTACAAGAATAGAGACTCTTCTTACAGTCGGTGCTTTGAGCATTTACCGTGAGACCATTATTAGCTTGCGATACACCACTGCAGATCTAATGTATTCCTTGGACACACACATTGACGATGAAACACTGAAATTACATCGGAATTAAATACCAAACGCGCAATGCCCCCTTAAGTGCAAGAAGAGTGGGACGTCGTAGAGTCTGTGCTTTGATCCTTTCCTGTGAGACCAGTATTAGTTTCCGATACACCACTGCAAGTTCATTGTATTCCCTGGACCTTCACATTGACGATGAAACACCGAAATCGCATCGGAATTAAATACAAAAGGCCCAATGCCGCATTAAGTACAAGAATAGAGACTCTACTTACAGTGGGTGTTTGAGCAATCCCTGTGAGACCAGTATTAGTTTCCGATACACAACTGCAGGTCCATTGTATTCCTTAGACATACACTTTGACGATGAAACCCTGAAATTACATCGGAATTAAATACAAAAGGCACAATGCCGCCTTAAGTACAAGAAAAGTGAGACTTCTTTGAGTCTGTGCTTTGATCCTTTCCTGTGAGACCAGTATTATTTTCCGATTCACCACTGCAGGACCAATGTATTCCTTCGACCTTCACATTGACTATCAAACACAGAAATCGCATCGGAATTAAATAAAAAAGGCACAATGCCGCCTTAAGTACAAGATTAGAGACTCTTCTTACAGTCGGTGCTTTGAGCATTCCCTGTGAGACCAGTATTAGTTTCCGATAGAGCACTGCAGGCTCAATATATTCCTTGGACATTCACATTGACGATGAAATACAGAAATCGCCTCGGAATTAATACAAAAGGCACAATGCCGCCTTACATACAAGAATAGAGCCTCTTCTTACAGTCGGTGCTTTGAGCATTCGCTTTGAGGCCAGTATTAGTTTCCGATACACCACTCCAGGTTCAATGTATTCCTTGGACATACTCATTGACGATGAAACACTGATATTACATCGGTATTAAATTAAAAAGGCACAATGCCGCCTTAAGAGCAAGAAAAAAGTCTCTTCTTACAGTCGGTGCATTGAACATTCCCTGTGAGACCAGTATCAGTTTCCGTTACACCACTGCAGGTCCATTGTATTCCTTTTACCTTCACATTGATGATGAAACACAGAAATTGCATCGGAATTAAATACAAAAGGCACAATGCCACCTTAAGTACAAGAATAGAGACTCTTCTTACAGTCGGTGCTTTGAGCATTCCCTGTGAGACCAGTATTAGTTTCTGATACACTACTGCAGGTTCAATGTATTCCTTGGACATACACATTGACGATGAAACACAGAAATCGCATCGGAATTAAATACAAAAGGCACAATGCCGCCTTACGTACGAGAATAGAGACTCTTCTTACAGTCGGTGCTTTGAGCATTCCCTTTGAGACCAGTATTAGTTTCCGATACACCACTCCAGGTTCAATTTATTCCTTGGACATACTCGATGACAATGAAACACTGAAATTACATCGGAATTAAATACAAAAGGAACAATACCGCCCTGCAAGATGAGTGAGACTGCTTAGAGTCTGTGCTTTGATCCTTTCCTGTGAGACCAGTATTAGTTTCCGATACACCACAGCAGGTTCAATGTATTCCTTGGACCTTCGCATTGACGATGAAACACAGAAATCGCATCGGAACTAAATACAAATTGCACAATGCCGCAATAAGTACAAGAATAGAGACTCTTCTTACAGTCGGTGCTTTGAGCATTCCCTGTGAGACCAGTATTAGTTTCCCATACACCACTGCAGGTTCAATGTATTCCTTAGACATACACATTGACGATGAAACACTGAAATTACATCGGAATTAAATTCAAAACGCACAATGCCGCCATAAGTGCATGAATAGAGACTCTTCTTACAGTCGGTGCTTTGAGCATTCCCTATGAGGCCCGTATTAGTTTCCCATACACCACTGCAGGTACAATGTATTTTGGACCTTCAAATTGACGATGAAACACAGAAATCGCATCGGAATTAAATACAAAATGCACAATGCCGCCATAAGTACAAGAATAGAGACTCTTCTTACAGTCGGTGCTTTGAGCATTCTCTTTGAGACCAGTATTGATTTCCGATACACCACTGCAGGTTCGATGTATTCCTTCGACTTACACATTGACAATGAAACACAGAAATCGCATCGGAACTAAATACAAAATGCACAATGCCGCCATAAGTACAAGAATACAGACTCTTCTTACAGTCGGTGCTTTGAGCATTCCCTATGAGGCCAGTATTAGTTTCCGATACACCACAGCAGGTTCAATGTATTATTTGTACCTTCACATTGACGATGAAACACAGAAATCGCATCGGAATTAAATACAAAAGGCACAATGCCGCCTTAAGTACAAGAATTGAGACACTTCCTACAGTCGATACTTTGAGCATTCCCTGTGAGACCAGTATCAGTTACCGATACATCACTGCAGGTTCAATGGATTCCTTGGACATACGCATTGACGATGAAACACAGAAATCGCCTCGGAATTAATACAAAAGCCACAGTGCTGCCTTACGTACAAAAATAGAGACACTTGTTACAGTCGGTGCTTTGAGCATTCGCTGTGAGACCAGTATTCGTTACCGATACACCACTCCAGGATTAATGTATTCCTTGGAAATACTCATTGACGATGAAACACTGATATTACATCGGTATTAAATACAAAAGGAACAATGCCGCCTTAACTGCAAGATGAGTGAGACTTCTTAGAGTCTGTGCGTTGATCCTTTCCTGTGAGACCAGTATTAGTTTCCGATACACCACTGCAGGTTCAATGTATTGCTTGGACCTTCGCATTGACGAAGAAACACAGAAATCGCATCGGAACTAAATACAAAAGGCACAATGCCGCAATAAGTACAAGAATAGAGACTCTTCTTACAGTCGGTGCTTTGAGCATTCTCTTTGAGACCAGCATTGGTTTCCGATACACCACTTCAGGTTCAATGTATTCCTTAGACATACACATTGACGATGAAACACTGAAATTAACTGGGGAATTAAGTACAAAAGGCACAATGCCACCATATGTGCAACAATAGAGACTCCTCTTACAGTTGGTGCTTTGAGCATTCCCTGTGAGGCCAGTATTAGTTTCCGATACACCACTGCAGGTTCAATGCATTATTTGTACCTTCACATTGACGATGAAACACAGAAATCGCATCGGAATTAAATGCAAAAGGCACAATGCCGCCTTACGTACAAGAATAGAGACTCTTCTTACAGTCGGTGCTTTGAGCATTCCCTGTGAGGCCAGTATTAGTTTCTGATACACCACTGCAGGTTCAATGTATTATTTGTACCTTCACATTGACGATGGAACACAGAAATGGCATCGGAATTAAATACAAATGGCACAATGCCGCCTTAAGTACAAGAATAGAGGGTCTTCTTACAGTCGGTACTTTGAGCATTAACTGTGAGACCAGTATTAGTTTCCCATACACCACTGCAGGGTCTATGTATTCCTTGGACCTTCAAATTGACGATGAAACCTAGAAATCGCATCGGAATTAAATACAAAAGGCACAATGCAGCCTTAAGTACAAGTATAGAGACTCTTCTTACAGTCGGTGCTTTGAGCATTCCCTGTGAGACCAGTATTAGCTTCCGATACACCACTGCAGATTCCATGTATTCCTAGGACATACACATTGACGAAGAAGCACTGAAATTACATCCGAATTAAATACAGAAGGCACAATGCCGCCTTAAGTGCAAGAAAAATGAGACGTCTTAGAGTCTGTGCTTTGATCCTTTCCTGTCAGACCAGTAATTGTTTCCGATACACCACTGCAGGTGATATGTATTCCTTGGACCTTCACATTGACGATGAAACACAGAAATCGCATTGGAATTAAATACAAAAGGAACAATGCCGCCTTAAGTACAAGAATAGAGACTCTTCTTACAGTCGGTGCTTTGAGCATTCCATGTGAGACCAGTATTAGTTTCCGATACACCACTGCAGGTTCAATGTATCCCTTGGACCTTCACATTGACGATGAAACACAGAATTCGCATCGGAATTTAATAAAAAAGGCACAAGCCGCCTTAAGTACATGAATAGAGACACTTCTTACAGTCCGTGCTTTGAGCATTTCCTGTGAGACCAGTATTAGTTTCCGATACACCACTGCAGGTTCAGTGTATTGCTTGGACATACACATTGACGATGAAACACAGAAATCGCATCGGAATTAAATACAAAAGGAACTATGCCGCCTTAACGGCATGATGAGTGAGCCTTCTTAGAGTCTGTGCTTTGATCCTTTACAGTGAGACCAGTATTATTTTCCGATACACCACTGCAGGTTCAATGTATTCCATAGGCATACACATTGACGATGAAACACTGAAATTACATCGGAATTAAATACAAATGGCACAATGCCGTCATAAGTGCAAGAATAGAGACTCCTCTTACAGTCGGTGCTTTGAGCATTCCCTGTGAGACCAGTATTAGTTTCCGATACTGCACTGCAGGTCCAATGTATTCCTTGTACCTTTACATTGACGATGAAACACAGAAATCGCATCGCTATTAAATACAAAAGCCACATTGCCGCCTTAAGTACAGGAATAGAGACTCTTCTTACAGTCGGTGCTTTGAGCAATCCCTGTGAGACCAGTATTAGTTACTGATACACCACTGCAGGTTCAATATATTCCTTGGACATTCAAATTGACGATGAAACACAGAAATCGCATCCGAATTAAGTACAAAAGGCACAATGCCGCCTTTCGTACAAGAATAGAGACTCATCTTACAGTCGGTGCTTTGAGCATTCCCTGTGAGACCAGTATTAGTTTCCGATACACCACTGCAGGTTCAACGTATTCCTTGGAACTTCACATTGACGATGAAACACAGAAATCGCATCGGAATTAAATACAAAAGGCACAATTCCGCCTTAAGTACAAGAATAGAGACTCTTCTTACAGTCGGTGCTTTGAGCAATCCCTGTGAGACCAGTATTAGTTTCCGCTACACCTCTGCAGGTTCAGTTTATTCCTTGGACCTTCACATTGACGATGAAACACAGAAATGGCATCGGAATTAAATACAAAAGGCACAATGCGCCTTCAGTACAAGAATAGAGACTCTTCTTACAGTCGGTGCTTTGAGCATTCCCTGTGAGACCAGTATTAGTTTCCGATACACTTCTGCAGGTTCAGTTTATTCCTTGGACCTTCACATTGACGATGAAACACAGAAATGGCATCGGAAATAAATACAAAAGGCACAATGCCGCCTTAAGTACAAGAATAGAGACTCTTCTTACGGTCGGTGCTTTGAGCATTCCTGTGAGACCAGTATTAGTTTCCGCTACACCTCTGCAGGTTCAGTTTATTCCTTGGATCTTCACATTGACGATGAAACACAGAAATGGCATCGGAATTAAATACAAAAGGCACAATGCCGCCTTAAGTACAAGAATAGAGACTCTTCTTACAGTCGGTGCTTTGAGCATTCCTTGTGAGACCAGTATTAGTTTCCGATACACCACTGCAGGTTCAATGTATTCCTTGGACCTTCACATTGACGATGAAACACAGAAATCGCATCGGAATTAAATACAAAAGGCACAATGCCGCCTTAAGTACAAGAATAGAGACTCTTCTTACAGTCGGTGCTATGAGCATTCCCTGTGAGACCAGTATTAGTTTCCGCTACAACTCCGCAGGTTAAGTTTATTCCTTGGACCTTCGCATTGACGATGAAACACAGAAATGGCATTGGAATTAAATACAAAAGGCATAATGCCGCCTTAAGTACAAGAATAGGGACTCTTCTTACAGTCGGTGCTTTGAGCATTCCCTGTGAGACCAGTATTAGTTACTGATACACCACTGCAGGTTCAATGTATTCCTTGGAACTTCACATTGACGACGAAACACAGAAATCGCATCGGAATCAAATACAAAATGCACAATGGCGCCTTAAGTACAAAAATAGAGACTCTTCTTACAGTCGGTGCTTTGAGCATTCCCTGTGAGGCCAGTATTAGTTTCCGCTACACCTCTGCAGGTTCAGTTTATTCCTTGGACCTTCACATTGACGATGAAACACAGAAATGGCATCGGAATTAAATACAAAAGGTACAATGCCGCCTTAAGTACAAGAATAGAGACTCTTCTTACAGTCGGTGCTTTGAGCATTAACTGTGAGACCAGTATTAGTTTCCGCTACACCACTGCAGGTTCAATGTATTCCTTGGTCCTTCACATTGACGATGAAACACAGAAATCGCATCGGAGTTAAATACAAAACGCACAATGCCGCCTTAAGTACAAGAATAGAGACTCTTCTTACTGTCGGTGCTTTGAGCATTCCCTGTGAGACCAGTATTAGTTTCCGCTACACCTCTGCAGGTTCAATGTATTCCTTGGACCTTCACATTGAAGATGATACACAGAAATCGCATCGGAATTAAATACAAAAGGCACAATGCCGCCTTAAGTACAAGAATAGAGACTATTCTTACAGTCGGTGCTTTGAGCATTCCCTGTGTGACCAGTATTAGTTTCCGATACACCACTGCATGATCAATGTATTTCTTGGAACTTCACATTGACGATGAAACACAGAAATCGCATCGGAATCAAATACAAAATGCACAATGCCGCTTTAAGTAGAAGAATAGAGACTCTTCTTACAGTCGGTGCTTTGAGCATTCCCTGTGAGACCAGTATTAGTTTCCGATACACCTCTGCAGGTTCAGTTTATTCCTTGGACTCTCACATTGACGATGAAACACAGAAATGGCATTTGAATTAAATACAAAAGGCACAATGCCGCCTTGGGTACAAGAATAGAGACTCTTCTTACAGTCGGTGATTTGAGCATTCCCTGTTAGACCAGTATTAGTTTCCGCTACACCTCTGCATGTTCAGTTTATTCCTTGGACCTTCACATTGACGAAGAAACACAGAAATCGCATCGGAATTAAATACTAAAGGCACAATGCCGCCTTGAGTACAAGAATAGAGACTCTTCTTACAGTCGGTGCTTTGAGCATTCCCTGTGAGTCCAGTATTAGTTTCCGCTACACCTCTGCAGGTTCAGTTTGTTCCTTGGACCTTCACATTGTCGATGAAACACAGAAATGGCATCGGAATTAAATACAAAAGGCTTAATGCCGTCTTAAGTACAAGAATAGAGACTCTTCTTACAGTCGGTGTTTTGAGCATTCCCTGTGAGACCAGTATTAGTTTCCGGTACACCACTGCAGGTTCAACGTATTCCTTGGATCTTCACATTGACGATGAAACACAGAAATCGCATCGGTATTAACTACAAAAGTCATAATGCCGCCTTAAGTACAAGAATAGAGACTCTTCTTACAGTCGGTGCTTTGAGCACTCCCTGTGAGACCAGTATTAGTTTCCGATACACCACTGTAGGTTCAATGTATTCCGTGGACCTTCACATTGACGATGAAACACAGAAATCGCATCGTAATTAAATACAAAAGGCACAATGCCGCCTTAAATACAAGAATAGAGACTCTTCTTACATTCGGTGTTTTGAGCATTCCCTGTGAGACCAGTATTAGTTTCCGCTACACCTCTGCAGGTTCAGTTTATTCCTTGGACCTTCACATTGACGATGAAACACAGAAATCGCATCGGAATTAAATACAAAAGGCACAATGCCGCGTTAAGTACAAGAATAGAGACTCTTCTTACAGTCGGTGCTTTGAGCATTCCCTGTGAGACCAGTATTAGTTTTCGCTACACCTCTGCCGGTTCAGTTTATTCCTTGGACCTTCACATTGACGATGAAACACAGAAATCGCATCGTAATTAAATACAAAAGGCACAATGCCGCCTTAAGTACAAGAATAGAGACTCTTCTTACAGTCGGTGCTTTGAGCATTCCCTGTGAGACCAGTATTAGTTTCCGCTACACCTCTGCAGGTTCCGTTTATTCCTTGGACCCTCACATTGACGATGAAACACAGAAATGGCATCGGAATTAAATACAAAAGGCACAATGCCGCCTTAAGTACAAGAATAGAGACTCTTCTTACAGTCGGTGCTTCGAGCATTCCTTGTGAGACCAGTATTAGTTTCCGATACACCACTGCAGGTTCAATGTATTCCTTGGACCTTCACATTGACGATGAAACACAGAAATGGCATCGGAATTAAATACAAAAGGTACAATGCCGCCTTAAGTACAAGAATAGAGACTCTTCTTACAGTCGGTGCTTTGAGCATTAACTGTGAGACCAGTATTAGTTTCCGCTACACCACTGCAGGTTCAATGTATTCCTTGGTCCTTCACATTGACGATGAAACACAGAAATCGCATCGGAGTTAAATACAAAACGCACAATGCCGCCTTAAGTACAAGAATAGAGACTCTTCTTACTGTCGGTGCTTTGAGCATTCCCTGTGAGACCAGTATTAGTTTCCGCTACACCTCTGCATGTCCAGTTTATTCCTTGGACCTTCACATTGACGATGAAACACAGAAATCGCATCGGAATTAAATACTAAAGGCACAATGCCGCCTTGAGTACAAGAATAGAGACTCTTCTTACAGTCGGTGCTTTGAGCATTCCCTGTGAGTCCAGTATTAGTTTCCGCTACACCTCTGCAGGTTCAGTTTGTTCCTTGGACCTTCACATTGTCGATGAAACACAGAAATGGCATCGGAATTAAATACAAAAGGCTTAATGCCGTCTTAAGTACAAGAATAGAGACTCTTCTTACAGTCGGTGTTTTGAGCATTCCCTGTGAGACCAGTATTAGTTTCCGGTACACCACTGCAGGTTCAACGTATTCCTTGGATCTTCACATTGACGATGAAACACAGAAATCGCATCGGTATTAACTACAAAAGTCATAATGCCGCCTTAAGTACAAGAATAGAGACTCTTCTTACAGTCGGTGCTTTGAGCATTCCCTGTGAGACCAGTATTAGTTTCCGATACACCACTGTAGGTTCAATGTATTCCTTGGACCTTCACATTGACGATGAAACACAGAAATCGCATCGTAATTAAATACAAAAGGCACAATGCCGCCTTAAGTACAAGAATAGAGACTCTTCTTACATTCGGTGCTTTGAGCATTCCCTGTGAGACCAGTATTAGTTTCCGCTACACCTCTGCATGTCCAGTTTATTCCTTGGACCTTCACATTGACGATGAAACACAGAAATCGCATCGTAATTAAATACAAAAGGCACAATGCCGCCTTAAGTACAAGAATAGGGACTCTTCTTACAGTCGGTGCTTTGAGCATTCCCTGTGAGACCAGTATTAGTTTCCGCTACACCTCTGCAGGTTCAATGTATTCCTTGGACCTTCACATTGAAGATGATACACAGAAATCGCATCGGAATTAAATACAAAAGGCACAATGCCGCCTTAAGTACAAGAATAGAGACTATTCTTACAGTCGGTGCTTTGAGCATTCCCTGTGTGACCAGTATTAGTTTGCGATACACCACTGCATGTTCAATGTATTTCTTGGAACTTCACATTGATGATGAAACACAGAAATCGCATCGGAATCAAATACAAAATGCACAATGCCGCTTTAAGTAGAAGAATAGAGACTCTTCCTACAGTCGGTGCTTTGAGCATTCCCTGTGAGACCAGTATTAGTTTCCGATACACCTCTGCAGGTTCAGTTTATTCCTTGGACTCTCACATTGACGATGAAACACAGAAATGGCATCGGAATTAAATACAAAAGGCACAATGCCGCCTTGGGTACAAGAATAGAGACTCTTCTTACAGTCGGTGATTTGAGCATTCCCTATGAGACCAGTATTAGTTTCCGCTACACCTCTGCATGTTCAGTTTATTCCTTGGACCTTCAAATTGACGATGAAACACAGAAATCGCATCGGAATTAAATACTAAAGGCACAATGCCGCCTTGAGTACAAGAATAGAGACTCTTCTTACAGTCGGTGCTTTGAGCATTCCCTGTGAGTCCAGTATTAGTTTCCGCTACACCTCTGCAGGTTCAGTTTGTTCCTTGGACCTTCACATTGTCGATGAAACACAGAAATGGCATCGGAATTAAATACAAAAGGCTTAATGCCGTCTTAATTACAAGAATAGAGACTCTTCTTACAGTCGGTGTTTTGAGCATTCCCTGTGAGACCAGTATTAGTTTCCGGTACACCACTGCATGTTCAACGTATTCCTTGGATCTTCACATTGACGATGAAACACAGAAATCGCATCGGTATTAGCTACAAAAGTCATAATGCCGCCTTAAGTACAAGAATAGAGACTCTTCTTACAGTCGGTGCTTTGAGCATTCCCTGTGAGACCAGTATTAGTTTCCGCTACACCTCTGCAGGTTCATTTTATTCCTTGGACATTCACATTGACGATGAAACACAGAAATGGCATCGGAAATAAATACAAAAGGCACAATGCCGCCTTAAGTACAAGAATAGAGACTGTTCTTGCAGTCGGTGCTTTGAGCATTCCCTGTGAGACCAGTATTAGTTTCCTATACACCACTGCAGGTTCAATGTATTCCTTGGACCTTCACATTGACGATGAAACACAGAAATCGCATCGGAATTAAATACAAATCGCACAATGCCGCCTTAAGTACAAGAATAGAGGCTCTTCTTACAGTCGGTGCTTTGAGCATTCCCTGTGAGACCAGTATTAGTTTCCGCTACACCTCTGCAGGTTCAATGTAATCCTTGGACTTTCACATTGAAGATGATACACAGAAATCGCATCGGAATTAAATACAAATGGCACAATGCCGCCTTAAGTACAAGAATTGAGACTATTCTTACAGTCGGTGCTTTGAGCATTCCCTGTGAGACCAGTATTAGTTTCCGATACACCACTGCAGGTTCAATGTATTCCTTGGAACTTCACATTGACGATGAAACACATAAATCGCATCGGAATAAAATACAAAAGGCACAATGCCGCTTTAAGTACAAGAATAGATACTCTTCTTACAGTCGGTGCTTTGAGCATTCCCTGTGAGACCAGTATTAGTTTCTGATACACCACTGCAGGTTCAATGTATTCCTTGGAACTTCACATTGACGATGAAACACAGAAATCGCATCGGAATCAAATACAAAAGGCACAATGCCGCTTTAAGTACAAGAATAGAGACTCTTCTTACAGTCGGTGCTTTGAGCATTCCCTGTGAGACCAGTATTAGTTTCTGATACACCACTGCAGGTTCAATGTATTCCTTGGAACTTCACATTGACGATGAAACACAGAAATCGCATCGGAATCAAATACAAAAGGCACAATGCTGCCTTAAGTACAAAAATAGAGACTCTTCTTACAGTCGGTGCTTTGAGCATTCCCTGTGAGACCAGTATTAGTTTCCGCTACACCTATGCAGGTTCAGTTTATTCCTTGGACCTTCTCATTGACGATGAAACACAGAAATGGCATCGGAATTAAATACAAAAGGCACAATGCCGCCTTAAGTACAAGAATAGAGACTGTTCTTACAGTCGGTGCTTCGAGCATTCCCTGTGAGACCTGTATTAGTTTCCTATACACCACTGCAAGTTCAATGTATTCCTTGGACCTTCACATTGGCGATGAAACACAGAAATCGCATCGGAATTAAATACAAATCGCACAATGCCGTTTTAAGTACAAGAATAGAGACTCTTCTTACAGTCGGTGCTTTGAGCATTCCCTGTGAGACCAGTATTAGTTTCCGCTACACCTCTGCAGGTTCAATGTATTTCTTGGACCTTCACAATGAAGATGATACACAGAAATCGCATCGGAATTAAATACAAAAGTCACAATGCCGCCTTAAGTACAGGAATTGAGACTATTCTTACAGTCGGTGCTTTGAGCATTCCCTGTGAGACGAGTATTAGTTTCCGATACACCACTGCAGGTTCAATGTATTCCTTGGTACTTCACATTGACGATGAAACACAGAAATCGCATCGGAATAAAATACAAAAGGCACAATGCCGCTTTAAGTACAAGAATAGATACTCTTCTTACAGTCGGTGCTTTGAGCATTCCCTGTGAGACCAGTATTAGTTTCCGATACACCTCTGCTGGTTCAGTTTATTCCTTGGACCTTCACATTGACGATGAGACACCGAAATGGCATCGGAATTAAATACAAAAGGCACAATGTCGCCTTAAGTACAAGAATAGAGACTCTTCTTACAGTCGGTGTTTTGAGCATTCCCTGTGAGACCAGTATTAGTTTCCGCTACACATCTGCAGGTTCAGTTTATTTCTAGGACCTTCACATTAACGATGAAACACAGAAATGGCATCGGAATTAAATACAAAAGGCATAATGCCGCCTTAAGTACAAGAATGGAGACTCTTCTTACAGTCGGTGCTTTGAGCATTCCCTGTGAGACCAGTATTAGTTTCCGCTACATCTCTGCGGGTTCGGTTTATTCCTTGGACCTTCACATTGTCGATGAAACACAGAAATGGCAACGGAATTAAATACAAAAGGCACAATGCCGCCTTAAGAACAAGAATAGAGACTCTTCTTACAGTCGGTGCTATGAGCATTCCCTGTGAGACCAGTATTAGTTTCCGGTACACCACTGCAGGTTCAACGTATTCCTTGGAACTTCACATTGACGATGAAACACAGAAATCGCATCGGTATTAAATACAAAAGGCACAATGCCGCCTTAAGTAAAAGAATAGAGACTCTTCTTACAGTCGGAGCTTTGAGCATTCCCTGTGAGACAAGTATTAGTTTCTGCTACACCTCTGCAGCTTCAGTTTATTCCTTGGACCTTCACATTGACCATGAAACACAGAAATGGCATCGGAATTACATACAAAAGCCACAATGCCGCCTTAAGTACAAGAATAGAGATTCTTCTTACAGTCGGTGCTTTGAGCATTCCCTGTGAGACCAGTATTAGTTTCCGCTACACCTCTGCAGGTTCAGTTTATTCCTTGGACCTTCACATTGACGATGAAACACAGAAATCGCATCGGAATTAAATACAAAAGGCACTATTCCGCCTTAAGTACAAGAATAGAGACTCTTTTTACAGTCGGTGCTTTGAGCATTCCCTGTGAGACCAGTATTAGATTCCGATACACCTCTGAAGGTTCAGTTTATTCCTTGGACCTTCACATTGACGATGAGACACAGAAATGGCATTTGAATTAAATACAAAAGGCACAATGCCGCCTTAAGTACAAGAATAGAGACTCTTCTTACAGTCGGTGCTTTGAGCATTCCCTGTGAGACCAGTATTAAGTTCCGCTACACCTCTGCAGGTTCAGTTTATTCCTTGGACCTTCACATTGACGATGAAACACAGAAATGGCATCGGAAATAAATACAAAAGGCACAATGCCGCCTTAAGTACAAGAATAGAGACTCTTTTTACAGTCGGTGCTTTGAGCATTCCTGTGAGACCAGTATTAGTTTCCGCTACACCTCTGCAGGTTCAGTTTATTCCTTGGAACTTCACATTGACGATGAAACACAGAAATCGCATCGGAATTAAATACATAAGGCACGATGCCGCCTTAAGTACAAGAATAGAGACTCATCTTACAGTCGGTGCTATGAGCATTCCCTGTGAGACCAGTATTAGTTTCCGCTACACCTCTGCAAGTTCATTTTATTCCTTGGACCTTCACATTGACGATGAAACACAGAAATGGCATCGGAATTAAATACAAAACGCACAATGCCGCCTTAAGTACAAGAATAGAGACTCTTCTTACATTCGGTGCTTTGAGCATTCACTGTGAGACCAGTATTAGTTTCCGATACACCACTGTAGGTTCAATGTATTCCTTGGACCTTCACATTGACGATGAAAGACAGATATCGCATCGTAATTAAATACAAAAGGCACAATGCCGCCTTAAGTACAAGAATAGAGACTCTTCTTACAGTCGGTGCTTTGAGCATTCCCTGTGAGACCAGTATTAGTTTCCGCTACACCTCTGCAGGTTCAGTTTATTCCTTGGACCTTCACATTGACGATGAAACACAGAAATCGCATCGGAATTAAATACAAAAAGCACAATGCCGCCTTAAGTACAAGAATAGAGACTCTTCTTACAGTCGGTGCTTTGAGCATTCCCTGTGAGACCAGTAATAGTTTTCGCTATACCTCTGCAGGTTCAGTTTATTCCTTGGACCTTCACATTGACGATGAAACACAGAAATCGCATCGGAATTAAATACAAAAGGCTAAATGCCGCCTTAAGTACAAGAATAGAGACTCTTCTTACAGTCGGTGCTATGAGCATTCCCTGTGAGACCAGTATTAGTTTCCGCTACACCTCTGCAGGTTCAATGTATTCCTTGGACCTTCACATTGAAGATGATACACAGAAATCGCATCGGAATTAAATACAAAAGGCACAATGCCGCCTTAAGTACAAGAATAGAGACTATTCTTACAGTCGGTGCTTTGAGCATTCCCTGTGTGACCAGTATTAGTTTCCGATACACCACTGCAGGTTCAATGTATTCCTTGGAACTTCACATTGACGATGAAACACAGAAATCGCATCGGAATCAAATACAAAAGGCACAATGCCGCTTTAAGTAGAAGAATAGAGACTCTTCTTACAGTCGGTGCTTTGAGCATTCCCTGTGAGACCAGTATTAGTTTCCGCTACACCTCTGCAGGTTCAGTTTATCCTTGGACCTTCACATTGACGATGAAACACAGAAATGGCATCGGAATTAAATACAAAAGGCACAATGCCGCCTTAAGTACAAGAATAGAGACTCTTCTTACAGTCGGTGCTTTGAGCATTCCCTGTGAGACCAGTATTAGTTTCGAATACACCACTGCAGCTTCAATGTATTCCTTGGAACTTCACATTGACGATGAAACACAGAAATCGCATCGGAATTAAATACAAAAGGCTCAATGCCGCCTTAAGTACAAGAATAGAGACTCTTCTTACAGTCGGTGCTTTGAGCATTCCCTGTGAGACCAGTATTAGTTTCCGCTACACCTTTGCAGGTTCAGTTTATTCCTTGGACCTTCACATTGACGATAAAACACAGAAATGGAATCGGAATTAAATACAAAAGGCACAATGTGCCTTAAGTACATGAATAGAGACTCTACTTACAGTCGGTGCTTTGAGCATTCCCTGTGTGACCAGTATTAGTTTCCGATACACCTCTGCTGGTTCAGTTTATTCCTTGGACCTTCACATTGACGATGAAACACAGAAATGGCATAGGAAGTAAATACAAAAGGCACAATCCCGCCTTAAGTACAAGAATAGAGACTCTTCTTAAAGTCGGTGCTTTGAGCATTCCCTGTGAGACCAGTATTAGTTTCCGCTACACCTCTGCAGGTTCAGTTTATTCCTTGGACCTTCACATTGACGATGAAACACAGAAATGGCATCGGAATTCAATACAAAAGGCACATTGCCGCCTTAAGTACAAGAATAGAGACTCTTCTTACAGTCGGTGATTTGAGCATTCCCTGTGAGACCAGTATTAGTTTCCGATACACCACTGCAGGGTCAATGTATTCCTTGGATTTTCACATTGACGATGAAACACAGAAATCGCATCGGAATTAAATACAAAAGGCACAATGCCGCCTTAAGTACAAGAATAGAGACTATTCTTACAGTCAGTGCTTTGAGCATTCCCTCTGAGACCAGTATTTGTTTCCGCTACACCTCTGCAGGTTCAGTCTATTCCTTGGACCTTCACATTGACGATGAAACACAGAAATGGCATCGGAATTAAATACAAAAGGCACAATGCCGCCTTAGGTACAAGAATAGAGACTCTTCTTACAGTCGGTGCTTTGAGCATTCCCTGTGAGACCAGTATTAGTTTCCGCTACACCTCTGCAGGTTCAGTTTATTCCTTGGACCTTCACATTGACGATGAAACACAGAAATGGCATCGGAATTAAATACAAAAGGCTCAATGCCGCCTTGAGTACAAGAATAGAGACTCTTCTTACAGTCGGTGCTTTGAGCATTCCCTGTGAGACCAGTATTAGTTTCCGCTACACCTCTGCAGGTTCAGTTTATTCCTTGGACCTTCACATTGTCGATGTAACACAGAAATGGCATCGGAATTAAATACAAAAGGCACAATGCCGCCTTAAGTACAAGAATAGAGACTCTTCTTACAGTCGGTGCTTTGAGCATTCCCTGTGAGACCAGTATTAGTTTCCGCTACACCTCTGCAGGTTCAGTTTATTCCTTGTACATTCACATTGACGATGAAACACAGAAATGGCATCGGAATTAAATACAAAAGGCTCAATGCCGCCTTAAGTACAAGAATAGAGACTCTTCTTAAAGTCGGTGCTTTGAGCATTCCCTGTGAGACCAGTATTAGTTTCCGCTACACCTCTGCAGGTTCAGTTTATTCCTTGGACCTTCACATTGACGATGAAACACAGAAATGGCATCGGAATTAAATACAAAAGGCACAATGCCACCTTAAGTACAAGAATAGAGACTCTTCTTACAGTCGGTGATTTGTGCATTCCCTGTGAGACCAGTATTAGTTTCCGATACACCACTGCAGGTTCAATGTATTCCTTGGATTTTCACATTGACGATGAAACACAGAAATCGCATCGGAATTAAATACAAAAGGCACAATGCCGCCTTAAGTACATGAATAGAGACTATTCTTACAGTCAGTGCTTTGAGCATTCCCTGTGAGACCAGTATTAGTTTCCGTTACACCTCTGCAGGTTCAGTTTATTCCTTGGAGCTTCACATTGACGATGAAACACAGAAATGGCATTGGAATTAAATACAAAAGGCACAATGCCGCCTTAAGTACAAGAATAGAGACTCTTCTTACAGTCGGTGCTTTGAGCATTCCCTGTGAGACCAGTATTAGTTTCCGATACACCACTGCAGGTTCAATGTATTCCTTGGACCTTCGCATTGACGATGAAACACAGAAATCGCATCGGAATTAAATACAAAAGGCACAATGCCGCCTTAGGTACAAGAATAGAGACTCTTCTTACAGTCGGTGCTTTGAGCATTCCCTGTGAGATCAGTATTAGTTTCCGCTACACCTCTGCAGGTTCAGTTTATTCCTTGGACCTTCACATTGACGATGAAACACAGAAATGGCATCGGAATTAAATACAAAAGGCACAATGCGCCTTAAGTACAAGAGTAGAGACTATTCTTACATTCGGTGCTTTGGGCATTCCCTGTGAGACCACTATTAGTTTCCGATACACCTCTGCAGGTTCAGTTTATTCGTTGGACCTTCACATTGACGATGAAACATAGAAATGGCATCGGAATTAAATACAAAAGGCACAATGCCGCCTTAAGTACAAGAATAGAGACTCCTCTTACAGTCGGTGCTTTGAGCATTCCCTGAGAGACCACTATTAGTTTCCGCTACACCTCTGCAGGTTCAGTTTATTTCTTGGACCTTCACATTGACGATGAAACACAGAAATGGCATCGGAATTAAATACAAAAGCCACAATGCCGCCTTAAGTACAAGAATAGAGACTCTTCTTACAGTCGGTGCTTTGAGCATTCCCAGTGAGACCAGTATTAGTTTCCAATACACCACTGCAGGTTCAATATATTTCTTGGAACTTCACATTGACGATGAAACACAGAAATGGCATAGGAAGTAAATACAAAAGGCACAATCCCGCCTTAAGTACAAGAATAGAGACTCTTCTTAAAGTCGGTGCTTTGAGAATTCCCTGTGAGACCAGTATTAGTTTCCGCTACACCTCTGCAGGTTCAGTTTATTCCTTGGACCTTCACATTGACGATGAAACACAGAAATGGCATCGGAATTCAATACAAAAGGCACAATGCCGCCTTAAGTACAAGAATAGAGACTCTTCTTACAGTCGGTGATTTGAGCATTCCCTGTGAGACCAGTATTAGTTTCCGATACACCACTGCAGGTTCTATGTATTCCTTGGATTTTCACATTGACGATGAAACACAGAAATCGCATCGGAATTAAATACAAAAGGCACAATGCCGCCTTAAGTACAAGAATAGAGACTATTCTTACAGTCAGTGCTTTGAGCATTCCCTCTGAGACCAGTATTAGTTTCCGCTACACCTCTGCAGGTTCAGTTTATTCCTTGGACCTTCACATTGCCGATGAAACACAGAAATGGCATCGGAATTAAATACAAAAGGCACAATGCCGCCTTAGGTACAGGAATAGAGACTCTTCTAACAGTCGGTGCTTTGAGCATTCCCTGTGAGACCAGTATTAGTTTCCGCTACACCTCTGCAGGTTCAGTTTATTCCTTGGACCTTCACAATGACGATGAAACACAGAAATGGCATCGGAATTAAAAACAAAAGGCACAATGCCGCCTTGAGTACAAGAATAGAGACTCTTCTTACAGTCGGTGCTTTGAGCATTTACTGTGAGACCAGTATTAGTTTCAGCTACACCTCTGCAGGTTCAGTTTATTCCTTGGACCTTCACATTGTCGATGAAACACAGAAATCGCATCGGAATTAAATACAAAAGGCACAATGCCGCCTTAAGTACAAGAATACAGACTCTTCTTACAGTCGGTGTTTTGAGCATTCCCTGTGAGACCAGTATTAGTTTCCGGTACACCACTGCAGGTTCAACGTATTCCTTGGAACTTCACATTGACGATGAAACACAGAAATCGCATCGGTATTTACTACAAAAGGCACAATGCGCCTTAAGTACAAGAATAGAGACTCTTCCTCCAGTCGGTGCTTTGAGCATTCCCTGTGAGACCAGTATTAGTTTCCGCTACACCTCTGCAGGTTCAGTTTATTCCTTGTACACTCACATTGACGATGAAACACAGAAATGGCATCGGAATTAAATACAAAAGGCACATTGCGCCTTAAGTACAAGAGTAGAGACTGTTCTTACAGTCGGTGCTTTGGGCATTCCCTGTGAGACCGGTATTAGTTTCCGATACACCTCTGCAGGTTCAGTTTATTCGTTGGACCTTCACATTGACGATGAAACATAGAAATGGCATCGGAATTAAATACAAAAGGCACAATGCCGCCTTAAGTACAAGAATAGAGACTCTTCTTACAGTCGGTGCTTTGAGCATTCCCTGAGAGACCAGTATTAGTTTCCGCTACACCTCTGCAGGTTCAGTTTATTTCTTGGACCTTCTCATTGACGATGAAACACAGAAATGGCATCGGAATTAAATACAAAAGCCACAATGCCGCATTAAGTACAAGAATAGAGACTCTTCTTACAGTCGGTGCTTTGAGCATTCCCAGTGAGACCAGTATTAGTTTCCAATACACCACTGCAGGTTCAATGTATTTCTTGGAACTTCACATTGACGATGAAACACAGAAATCGCATCGGAATTAAATACAAAAGTCACAATGCCGCCTTAAGTACAAGAATAGAGACTCTTCTTACAGTCGGTGCTTTGAGCATTTACTGTGAGACCAGTATTAGTTTCAGCTACACCTCTGCAGGTTCAGTTTATTCCTTGGACCTTCACATTGTCGATGAAACACAGAAATCGCATCGGAATTAAATACAAAAGGCACAATGCCGCCTTAAGTACAAGAATACAGACTCTTCTTACAGTCGGTGTTTTGAGCATTCCCTGTGAGACCAGTATTAGTTTCCGGTACACCACTGCAGGTTCAACGTATTCCTTGGAACTTCACATTGACGATGAAACACAGAAATCGCATCGGTATTTACTACAAAAGGCACAATGCGCCTTAAGTACAAGAATAGAGACTCTTCCTCCAGTCGGTGCTTTGAGCATTCCCTGTGAGACCAGTATTAGTTTCCGCTACACCTCTGCAGGTTCAGTTTATTCCTTGTACACTCACATTGACGATGAAACACAGAAATGGCATCGGAATTAAATACAAAAGGCACATTGCGCCTTAAGTACAAGAGTAGAGACTGTTCTTACAGTCGGTGCTTTGGGCATTCCCTGTGAGACCGGTATTAGTTTCCGATACACCTCTGCAGGTTCAGTTTATTCGTTGGACCTTCACATTGACGATGAAACATAGAAATGGCATCGGAATTAAATACAAAAGGCACAATGCCGCCTTAAGTACAAGAATAGAGACTCTTCTTACAGTCGGTGCTTTGAGCATTCCCTGAGAGACCAGTATTAGTTTCCGCTACACCTCTGCAGGTTCAGTTTATTTCTTGGACCTTCTCATTGACGATGAAACACAGAAATGGCATCGGAATTAAATACAAAAGCCACAATGCCGCATTAAGTACAAGAATAGAGACTCTTCTTACAGTCGGTGCTTTGAGCATTCCCAGTGAGACCAGTATTAGTTTCCAATACACCACTGCAGGTTCAATGTATTTCTTGGAACTTCACATTGACGATGAAACACAGAAATCGCATCGGAATTAAATACAAAAGTCACAATGCCGCCTTAAGTACAAGAATAGAGACTCTTCTTACAGTCGGTGCTTTGAGCATTCCCTGTGAGACCAGTATTAGTTTCCGCTACACCTCTGCAGGTTCAGTGTATTCCTTGGACCTTCACATTGACGATGAGACACAGAAATGGCATCGGAATTAAATACAAAAGGCACAATACCGCATTAGTACAAGAATAGAGACTCTTCTTACAGTCGGTGCTTTGAGCATTCCCTGTGGGACCAGTATAAGTTTCCGCTACACCTCTGCAGGTTCAGTTTATTCCTTGGACCTTCACATTGACGATGAAACACAGAAATGGCATCGGAATTAAATACAAAAGGCACAATGCGCCTTAAGTACAAGAATAGAGACTCTTCTTAAAGTCGGTGCCTTGAGCATTCCCTGTGAGACCAGTATTAGTTTCCGCTACACCTCTGCAGGTTCAGTTTATTCCTTGGACCTTCACATTGACGATGAAACACAGAAATGGCATCGGAATGAAATACAAAAGGCACAATGCCGCCTTAAGTACAAGAATAGAGACTCTTCTTACAGTCGGTGCTTTGAGCATTCCCTGTGAGACCAGTATTAGTTTCCGCTACACCTCTGCAGGTTCAGTTTATTCCTTGGACCTTCACATTGACGATGAAACACAGAAATGGCATCGGAATTGAATACAAAAGGCACAATGCCGCCTTAAGTACAAGAATAGAGACTCTTCTTACAGTCGGTGTTTTGAGCATTCCCTGTGAGACCAGTATTAGTTTCCGGTACACCACTGCAGGTTCAACATATTCCTTGGAACTTCACATTGACGATGAAACACAGAAATCGCATCGGTATTTACTACAAAAGGCACAATGCCGCCTTAAGTACAAGAATAGAGACTCTTCTTCCAGTCGGTGCTTTGAGCATTCCCTGTGAGACCAGTATTAGTTTCCGCTACACCTCTGCAGGTTCAGTTTATTCCTTGTACATTCACATTGACGATGAAACACAGAAATGGCATCGGAATTAAATACAAAAGGCACAATGCCGCCTTAAGTACAAGAATAGAGACTCTTCTTAAAGTCGGTGCTTTGAGCATTCCCTGTGAGATCAGAATTAGTTTCCGCTACACCTCTGCAGGTTCAGTTTATTCCTTGGACCTTCACATTGACGATGAAACACAGAAATGGCATCGGAATTAAATACAAAAGGCACAATGCCGCCTTAAGTACAAGATTAGAGACTCTTCTTACAGTCGGTGATTCGAGCATTCCCTGTGAGACCAGTATTAGTTTCCGATACACCACTGCAGGTTCAATGTATTCCTTGGATTTTCACATTGACGATGAAACACAGAAATCGCATCGGAATTAAATACAAAAGGCACAATGCCGCCTTAAGTACATGAATAGAGACTATTCATACAGTCAGTGCATTGAGCATTCCCTGTGAGACCAGTATTAGTTTCCGCTACACCTCTGCAGGTTAAGTTTATTCCATGGACCTTCACATTGACGATGAAACACAGAAATGGCATCGGAATTAAATACAAAAGGCACAATGCCGCCTTAGGTACTAGAATAGAGACTCTTCTTACAGTCGGTGCTTTGAGCATTCCCTGTGAGACCAGTATTAGTTTCCGCTACCCCTCTGCAGGTTCAGTATATTCCTTGGACCTTCACATTGACGATGAGACACAGAAATGGCATCGGAATTAAATACAAAAGGCACAATACCGCATTAGTACAAGAATAGAGACTCTTCTTACAGTCGGTGCTTTGAGCATTCCCTGTGTGACCAGTATAAGTTTCCGCTACACCTCTGCAGGTTCAGTTTATTCCTTGGACCTTCACATTGACGATGAAACACAGAAATGGCATCGGAATTAAATACAAAAGGCACAATGCGCCTTAAGTACAAGAGTAGAGACTTTTCTTACAGTCGGTGCTTTTGGGCATTCCCTGTGAGACCAGTATTAGTTTCCGATACACCTCTGCAGGTTCAGTTTATTCGTTGGACCTTCACATTGACGATGAAACATAGAAATGGCATCGGAATTAAATACAAAAGGCACAATGCCGCCTTAAGTACAAGAATAGAGACTCTTCTTACAGTCGGTGCTTTGAGCATTCCCTGAGAGACCAGTATTAGTTTCCGCTACACCTCTGCAGGTTCAGTTTATTCCTTGGACCTTCACATTGACGGTGAAACACAGAAATTTCACCGGAATTAAATACAAAAGCCACAATGCCGCATTAAGTACAAGAATAGAGACTCTTCTTACAGTCGGTGCTTTGAGCATTCCAAGTGAGACCAGTATTAGTTTCCAATACACCACTGCAGGTTCAATGTATTTCTTGGAACTACACATTGACGATGAAACACAGAAATGGCAAAGGAATTAAATACAAAAGGCACAATGCCGCCTTAAGTACAAGAATAGACACACTTCTTAAAGTCGGTGCTTTGAGCATTCCCTGTGAGACCAGTATTAGTTTCCGCTACACCTCTGCAGGTTCAGTTTATTTCTTGGACCTTCACATTGACGATGAAACACAGAAATGGCATCGGAATTAAATACAAAAGCCACAATGCCGCATTAAGTACAAGAATAGAGACTCTTCTTACAGTCGGTGCTTTGAGCTTTCCCAGTGAGACCAGTATTAGTTTCCAATACACCACTGCAGGTTCAATGTATTTCTTGGAACTTCACATTGACGATGAAACACAGAAATCGCATAGGAATTAAATACAAAAGGCACAATGCCGCCTTAAGTACAAGAATAGAGCCTCTTCTTACAGTCGGTGCTTTGAGCATTCCCTGTGAGACCAGTATTAGTTTCCGCTACACCTCTGCAGGTTCAGATTATTCCTTGGACCTTCACATTGACGATGAAGCACAGAAATGGCATCGGAATTAAATACAAAAGTCACAATGCGCCTTAAGTACAAGAATAGAGACTCTTCTTACAGTCGGTGCTTTGAGCATTCCCTGTGAGACCAGTATTAGTTTCCGCTACACCTCTGCAGTTTCAGTTTATTCCTTGGACCTTCACATTGACGATGAAACATAGAAATGGCATCGGAATTAAATACAAAAGGCACAATGCCGCCTTAAGTACAAGAATAGAGACTCTTCTTACAGTCGGTGCTTTGAGCATTCCCTGAGAGACCAGTATTAGTTTCCGCTACACCTCTGCAGGTTCAGTTTATTCCTTGGACCTTCACATTGACGGTGAAACACAGAAATGGCACCGGAATTAAATACAAAAGCCACAATGCCGCATTAAGTACAAGAATAGAGACTCTTCTTACAGTCGGTGCTTTGAGCATTCCCTGTGAGACCAGTATTAGTTTCCGCTACCCCTCTGCAGGTTCAGTTTATTCCTTGGACCTTCACATTGACGATGAGACACAGAAATGGCATCGGAATTAAATACAAAAGGCACAATGCCGCATTAGAACAAGAAAAGAGACTCTTCTTACAGTCGGTGCTTTGAGCATTCCCTGTGAGACCAGTATTAGTTTCCGCTACACCTCTGCAGTTTCAGTTTATTCCTTGGACCTTCACATTGACGATGAAACACAGAAATGGCATCGGAATTAAATGCAAAAGGCACAATGCCGCCTTAAGTACAAGAATAGAGACTCTTCTTACAGTCGGTGCTTTGAGCATTCCCTGTGAGACCTGTATTAGTTTCCGCTACACCTCTGCAGGTTCAGTTTATCCTTGGACCTTCACATGACGATGAAACACAGAAATGGCATCGGAATTAAATACAAAAGGCACAATGCCGCCTTAAGTACAAGAATAGAGACTCTTCTTACAGTCGGTGCTTTGAGCATTTCCTGTGACACCAGTATTAGCTTCCAATACACCACTGCAGGTTCAATGTATTCCTTGGAACTTCACATTGACGATTAAACACAGAAATAGCATCGGAATTAAATACAAAAGGCACAATGCCGCCTTAAGTACAAGAATAGAGACTCTTCTTACAGTTGGTGCTTTGAGCATTCCCTGTGAGACCAGTATTAGTTTCCGCTACACCTCTGCAGGTTCAGTTTATACCTTGGACCTTCACATTGACGATGAAACACAGAAATGGCATCGGAATTAATTACAAAAGGCACAATGCGCCTTAAGTACAAGAATAGAGACTCTTCTTACAGTCGGTGCTTTGAGCATTCCCTGTGTGACCAGTATCAGTTTCCGATACACCTCTGCAGGTTCAGTTTATTCCTTGGACCTTCACATTGACGATGAAACACAGAAATGGCATAGGAATTAAATACAAAAGGCACAATGCCGCCTTAAGTACAAGAATAGACACTCTTCTTAAAGTCGGTGCTTTGAGCATTCCCTGTGAGACCAGTATTAGTTTCCGCTACACCTCTGCAGGTTAAGTTTATTTCTTGGACCTTCACATTGACGATGAAACCCAGAAATGGCATCGGAATTAAATACAAAGCCACAATTCCGCATTAAGTACAAGAATAGAGTCTCTTCTTACAGTCGGTGCTTTGAGCATTCCCAGTGAGACCAGTATTAGTTCCCAATACACCACTGCAGGTTCAATGTATTTCTTGGAACTTCACATTGACGATGAAACACAGAAATCGCATCGGAATTAAATACAAAAGGCACAATGCCGCCTTAAGTACAAGAATAGAGACTCTTCTTACAGTCGGTGCTTTGAGCATTCCCTGTGAGACCAGTATTAGTTTCCGCTACACCTCTGCAGGTGCAGATTATTCCTTGGACCGTCACATTGACGATGAAACACAGAAATGGCATCGGAATTAAATACAAAAGTCACAATGCGCCTTAAGTACAAGAATAGAGACTTTTCTTACAGTCGGTGCTTTGAGCATTCCCTGTGAGACCAGTATTAGTTTCCGCTACCCCTCTGCAGGTTCAGTTTATTCCTTGGACCTTCACATTGACGATGAGACACAGAAATGGCATCGGAATTAAATACAAAAGGCACAATGCCGCATTAGTACAAGAATAGAGACTCTTCTTACAGTCAGTGCTTTGAGCATTCCCTGTGAGACCAGTATTAGTTTCCGCTACACCTCTGCAGGTTCAGTATATTCCTTGGACCTTCCCATTGACGATGAAACACAGAAATGGCATCGGAATTAAATACAAAAGGCACAATGCCGCCTTAAGTACAAGAATAGAGACTCTTCTTACAGTCGGTGCTTTGAGCATTGCCTGTGAGACCTGTATTAGTTTCCGCTACACCGCTGCAGGTTCAGTTTATTCCTTGGACCTTCACATTGACGATGAAACACAGAAATGGGATCCGAATTAAATACAAAAGGCACAATGCCACCTTAAGTACAAGAATAGAGACTCTTCTTAAAGTCGGTGCCTTGAGCATTCCCTGTGAGACCAGTATTAGTTTCCGCTACACCTCTGCAGGTTCAGTTTATTCCTTGGACCTTCACATTGACGATTAAACACAGAAATGGCATCGGAATTAATTACTAGAAGCACAATCCCGCCTTAAGTACAAGAATAGAGACTCTTCTTAAAGTCGGTGCTTTGAGCATTCCCTGTGAGACCAGTATTAGTTTCCGCTACACCTCTGCAGGTTCAGTTTATTCCTTGGACCTTCACATTGACGATGAAACACAGAAATGGCATCGGAATTGAATACAAAAGGCACAATGCCGCCTTAAGTACAAGAATAGAGACTCTTCTTACAGTCGGTGTTTTGAGCATTCCCTGTGAGACCAGTATTAGTTTCCGGTACAACACTGCAGGTTCAACGTATTCCTTGGAACTTCACATTGACGATGAAACACAGAAATCGCATCGGTATTTACTACAAAAGGCACAATGCCGCCTTAAGTACAAGAATAGAGACTCTTCTTCCAGTCGGTGCTTTGAGCATTCCCTGTGAGACCAGTATTAGTTTCCGCTACACCTCTGCAGGTTCAGTTTATTCCTTGTACATTCACATTGACGATGAAACACAGAAATGACATCGGAATTAAATACAAAAGGCACAATGCCGCCTTAAGTACAAGAATAGAGACTCTTCTTAAAGTCGGAGCTTTGAGCATTCCCTGTGAGACCAGAATTAGTTTCCGCTACACCTCTGCAGGTTCAGTTTATTCCTTGGACCTTCACATTGACGATGAAACACAGAAATGGCATCGGAATTAAATACAAAAGGCACAATGCCGCCTTAAGTACAAGAATAGAGACTCTTCTTACAGTCGGTGTTTTGAGCATTCCCTGTGAGACCAGTATTAGTTTCCGATACACCACTGCAGGTTCAATGTATTCCTTGGACTTTCGCATTGACGATGAAACACAGAAATCGCATCGGAATTAAATACAAAAGGCACAATGCCGCCTTAGGTACAAGAATAGAGACTCTTCTTACAGTCGGTGCTTTGAGCATTCCCTGTGAGACCAGTATTAGTTTCCGCTACCCCTCTGCAGGTTCAGTTTATTCCTTGGACCTTCACATTGACGATGAGACACAGAAATGGCATCGGAATTAAATACAAAAGGCACAATACCGCATTAGTACAAGAATAGAGACTCTTCTTACAGTCGGTGCTTTGAGCATTCCCTGTGAGACCAGTATAATTTTCCGCTACACCTCTGCAGGTTCAGTTTATTCCTTGGACTTTCACATTGACGATGAAACACAGAAATGGCATCGGAATTAAATACAAAAGGCACAATGCGCCTTAAGTACAAGAGTAGAGACTGTTCTTACAGTCGGTGCTTTGGGCATTCCCTGTGAGACCAGTATTAGTTTCCGATACACCTCTGCAGGTTCAGTTTATTCGTTGGACCTTCACATTGACGATGAAACATAGAAATGGCATCGGAATTAAATACAAAAGGCACAATGCCGCCTTAAGTACAAGAATAGAGACTCTTCTTACAGTCGGTGCTTTGAGCATTCCCTGAGAGACCAGTATTAGTTTCCGCTACACCTCTGCAGGTTCAGTTTATTCCTTGGACCTTCACATTGACGGTGAAACACAGAAATGGCACCGGAATTAAATACAAAAGCCACAATACCGCATTAAGTACAAGAATAGAGACTCTTCTCACAGTCGGTGCTTTGAGCATTCCCAGTGAGACCAGTATTAGTTTCCAATACACCACTGCAGGTTCAATGTATTTCTTGGAACGTCACATTGACGATGAAACACAGAAATCGCATCGGAATTAAATACAAAAGTCACAATGCGCCTTAAGTACAAGAATAGAGACTTTTCTTACAGTCGGTGCTTTGAGCATTCCCTGTGAGACCAGTATTAGTTTCCGCTACCCCTCTGCAGGTTCAGTTTATTCCTTGGACCTTCACATTGACGATGAGACACAGATATGGCATCGGAATTAAATACAAAAGGCACAATGCCGCATTAGTACAAGAATAGAGACTCTTCTTACAGTCAGTGCTTTGAGCATTCCCTGTGAGACCAGTATTAGTTTCCGCTACACCTCTGCAGGTTCAGTTTATTCCTTGGACCTTCCCATTGACGATGAAACACAGAAATGGCATCGGAATTAAATACAAAAGGCACAATGCCGCCTTAAGTACAAGAATAGAGACTCTTCTTGCAGTCGGTGCTTTGAGCATTCCCTGTGAGACCTGTATTAGTTTCCGCTACACCTCTGCAGGTTCAGTTTATTCCTTGGACCTTCACATTGACGATGAAACACAGAAATGGGATCCGAATTAAATACAAAAGGCACAATGCGCCTTAAGTACAAGAATAGAGACTCTTCTTACAGTCGGTGTTTGAGCATTCCCTGTGTGACCAGTATTGGTTTCCGATACACCTCTGCAGGTTCAGTTTATTCCTTGGACCTTCACATTGACGATGAATCACAGAAATGGCATAGGAATTAAATACAAAAGGCACAATGCCGCCTTAAGTACAAGAATAGAGACCCTTCTTAAAGTCGGTGCCTTGAGCATTCCCTGTGAGACCAGTATTAGTTTCCGCTACACCTCTGCAGGTTCAGTTTATTCCTTGGACCTTCACATTGACGATGAAACACAGAAATGGCATCGGAATGAAATACAAAAGGCACAATGCTGCCTTAAGTACAAGAATAGAGACTCTTCTTAAAGTCGGTGCTTTGAGCATTCCCTGTGAGACCAGTATTAGTTTCCGCTACACCTCTGCAGGTTCAGTTTATTCCTTGGACCTTCACATTGACGATGAAACACAGAAATGGCATCGGAATTGAAAACAAAAGGCACAATGCCGCCTTAAGTACAAGAATAGAGACTCTTCTTACAGTCGGTGTTTTGAGCATTCCCTGTGAGACCAGTATTAGTTTCCGGTACACCACTGCAGGTTCAACGTATTCCTTGGAACTTCACATTGACGATGAAACACAGAAATCGCATCGGTACTTACTACAAAAGGCACAATGCCGCCTTAAGTACAAGAATAGAGACTCTTCTTCCAGTCGGTGCTCTGAGCATTCCCTGTGAGACCAGAATTAGTTTCCGCTACACCTCTGCAGGTTCAGTTTATTCCTTGGACCTTCACATTGACGATGAAACACAGAAATGGGATCCGAATTAAATACAAAAGGCACAATGCGCCTTAAGTACAAGAATAGAGACTCTTCTTACAGTCGGTGTTTGAGCATTCCCTGTGTGACCAGTATTGGTTTCCGATACACCTCTGCAGGTTCAGTTTATTCCTTGGACCTTCACATTGACGATGAATCACAGAAATGGCAGCGGAATTAAATACAAAAGGCACAATGCCGCCTTAAGTACAAGAATAGAGACTCTTCTTACAGTCGGTGATTTGAGCATTCCCTGTGAGACCAGTATTAGTTTCCGATACACCACTGCAGGTTCAATGTATTCCATGGATTTTCACATTGACGATGAAACACAGAAATCGCATCGGAATTAAATACAAAAGGCACAATGCCGCCTTAAGTACATGAATAGAGACTATTCATACAGTCAGTGCTTTGAGCATTCCCTGTGAGACCAGTATTAGTTTCCGCTACACCTCTGCAGGTTCAGTTTATTCCATGGACCTTCACATTGACGATGAAACACAGAAATGGCATCGGAATTAAATACAAAAGGCACAATGCCGCCTTAAGTACAAGAATAGAGACTCTTCTTACAGTCGGTGTTTTGAGCATTCCCTGTGAGACCAGTATTAGTTTCCGATACACCACTGCAGGTTCAATGTATTCCTTGGACTTTCGCATTGACGATGAAACACAGAAATCGCATCGGAATTAAATACAAAAGGCACAATGCCGCCTTAGGTACAAGAATAGAGACTCTTCTTACAGTCGGTGCTTTGAGCATTCCCTGTGAGACCAGTATTAGTTTCCGCTACCCCTCTGCAGGTTCCGTTTATTCCTTGGCCCTTCACATTGACGATGAGACACAGAAATGGCATCGGAATTAAATACAAAAGGCACAATACCGCATTAGTACAAGAATAGAGACTCTTCTCACAGTCGGTGCTTTGAGCATTCCCAGTGAGACTAGTATTAGTTTCCAATACACCACTGCAGGTTCAATGAATTTCTTGGAACTTCACATTGACGATGAAACACAGAAATCGCATAGGAATTAAATACAAAAGGCACAATGCCGCCTTAAGTACAAGAATAGAGCCCCTTCTTACAGTCGGTGCTTTGAGCATTCCCTGTGAGACCAGTATTAGTTTCCGCTACACCTCTGAAGGTTCAGATTATTCCTTGGACCTTCACATTGACGATGAAACACAGAAATGGCATCGGAATTAAATACAAAAGGCACAATGCGCCTTAAGTATAAGAGTAGAGACTGTTCTTACAGTCGGTGTTTTGGGCATTCCCTGTGAGACCAGTATTAGTTTCCGATACACCTCTGCAGGTTCAGTTTATTCGTTGGACCTTCACATTGACGATGAAACATAGAAATGGCATCGGAATTAAATACAAAATGCACAATGCCGCCTTAAGTACAAGAATAGAGACTCTTCTTACAGTCGGTGCTTTGAGCATTCCCTGAGAGACCAGTATTAGTTTCCGCTACACCTCTGCAGGTTCAGTTTATTCCTTGGACCTTCACATTGACGGTGAAACACAGAAATGGCACCGGAATTAAATACAAAAGCCACAATACCGCATTAAGTACAAGAATAGAGACTCTTCTCACAGTCGGTGCTTTGAGCATTCCCAGTCAGACTAGTATTAGTTTCCAATACACCACTGCAGGTTCAATGTATTTCTTGGAACTTCACATTGACGATGAAACACAGAAATCGCATAGGAATTAAATACAAAAGGCACAATGCCGCCTTAAGTACAAGAATAGAGCCTCTTCTTACAGTCGGTGCTTTGAGCATTCCCTGTGAGACCAGTATTAGTTTCCGCTACACCTCTGAAGGTTCAGATTATTCCTTGGACCTTCACATTGACGATGAAACACAGAAATGGCATCGGAATGAAATACAAAAGTCACAATGCGCCTTAAGTACAAGAATAGAGACTCTTCTTACAGTCGGTGCTTTGGGCATTCCCTGTGAGACCAGTATTAGTTTCCGCTACCCCTCTGCAGTTTCAGTTTATTCCTTGGACCTTCACAATGACGATGAAACACAGAAATGGCATCGGAATTAAATGCAAAAGGCACAATGCCGCCTTAAGTACAAGAATAGAGACTCTTCTTACAGTCGGTGCTTTGAGCATTCCCTGTGAGACCTGTATTAGTTACCGCTACACCTCTGCAGGTTCAGTTTATCTTTGGACCTTCACATGACGATGAAACACAGAAATGGCATCGGAATTAAATACAAAAGGCGCAATGCCGCCTTAAGTACAAGAATAGAGACTCTTCTTACAGTCGGTGCTTTGAGCATTCCCTGTGAGACCAGTATTAGTTTCCGCTACACCTCTGCAGGTTCAGTTTATACCTTGGAAATTCACATTGACGATGAAACACAGAAATGGCATCGGAATTAATTACAAAAGGCACAATGCGCCTTAAGTACAAGATTAGAGACTCTTCTTACAGTCGGTGCTTTGAGCATTCCCTGTGTGACCAGTATTAGTTTCAGATACACCTCTGCAGGTTCAGTTTATTCCTTGGACCTTCACATTGACGATGAAACACAGAAATGGCATAGGAATTAAATACAAAAGGCACAATGCCGCCTTAAGTACAAGAATAGAGACTCTTCTTAAAGTCGGTGCTTTGAGCATTCCCTGTGAGACCAGTATTAGTTTCCGATACACCTCTGCAGGTTCAGTTTATACCTTGGACCATCACATTGACGATGAAACATAGAAATGGCATCGGAATTAATTACAAAAGGCACATTGCGCCTTAAGTACAAGAATAGAGACTCTTCTTACAGTCGGTGCTTTGAGCATTCCCTGTGTGACCAGTATTAGTTTCCGATACACCTCTGCAGGTTCAGTTTATCCTTGGACCTTCACATTGACGATGAAACACAGAAATGGCATCGGAATTAAATGCAAAAGACACAATGCCGCCTTAAGTACAAGAATAGAGACTCTTCTTACAGTCGGTGCTTTGAGCATTCCCTGTGAGACCAGTATTAGTTTCCAATACACCACTGCAGGTTCAATGTATTCCTTGGAACTTCACATTGACGATGAAACACAGAAATGGCATCGGAATTCAATACAAAAGGCACAATGCCGCATTAAGTACAAGAATAGAGACTCTTCTTACAGTCGGTGCTTTGAGCATTCCCAGTGAGACCAGTATTAGTTTCCAATACACCACTGCAGGTTCAATGTATTTCTTGGAACTTCACATTGACGATGAAACACAGAAATCGCATCGGAATTAAATACAAAAGGCACAATGCCGCCTTAAGTACAAGAATAGAGCCTCTTCTTACAGTCGGTGCTTTGAGCATTCCCTGTAAGACCAGTATTAGTTTCCGCTACACCTCTGCGGGTTCAGATTATTCCTTGGACCTTCACATTGACGATGAAACACAGAAATGGCATCGGAATTAAATACAAAAGTCACAATGCGCCTCAAGTACAAGAATAGAGACTCTTCTTACAGTCGGTGCTTTGAGCATTCCCTGTGAGACCTGTATTAGTTTCCGCTACACCTCTGCAGGTTCAGTTTATTCCTTGGACCTTCACATTGACGATGAAACACAGAAATGGGATCCGAATTAAATACAAAAGGCACAATGCGCCTTAAGTACAAGAATAGAGACTCTTCTTACAGTCGGTGTTTGAGCATTCCCTGTGTGACCAGTATTGGTTTTCGATACACCTCTGCAGGTTCAGTTTATTCCTTGGACCTTCACATTGACGATGAAACACAGAAATGGCATAGGAATTAAATACAAAAGGCACAATGCCGCCTTAAGTACAAGAATAGAGACTCTTCTTAAAGTCGGTGCCTTGAGCATTCCCTGTGAGACCAGTATTAGTTTCCGCTACACCTCTGCAGGTTCAGTTTATTCCTTGGACCTTCACATTGACGATGAAACACAGAAATGGCATCGGAATGAAATACAAAAGGCACAATGCCGCCTTAAGTACAAGAATAGAGACTCTTCTTAAAGTCGGTGCTTTGAGCATTCCCTGTGAGACCAGTATTTGTTTCCGATACACCTCTGCAGGTTCAGTTTATTCCTTGGACCCTCACATTGACGATGAAACACAGAAATGGCATCGGAATTGAATACAAAAGGCACAATGCCGCCTTAAGTACAAGAATAGAGACTCTTCTTACAGTCGGTGTTTTTAACATTCCCTGTGAGACCAGTATTAGTTTCCGGTACACCACTGCAGGTTCAACGTATTCCTTGGAACTTCAAATTGACGATGAAACACAGAAATCGCATCGGTATTTATTACAAAAGGCACAATGCCGCCTTAAGTACAAGAATAGAGACTCTTCTTCCAGTCGGTGCTCTGAGCATTCCCTGTGAGACCAGAATTAGTTTCCGCTACACCTCTGCAGGTTCAGTTTATTCCTTGGACCTTCACATTGACGATGAAACACAGAAATGGCATCGGAATTAAATACAAAAGGCACAATGCCGCCTTAAGTACAAGAATAGAGACTCTTCTTACAGTCGGTGATTTGAGCATTCCCTGTGAGACCAGTATTAGTTTCCGATACACCACTGCAGGTTCAATGTATTCCATGGATTTTCACATTGACGATGAAACACAGAAATCGCATCGGAATTAAATACAAAAGGCACAATGCCGCCTTAAGTACATGAATAGAGACTATTCATACAGTCAGTGCTTTGAGCATTCCCTGTGAGACCAGTATTAGTTTCCGCTACACCTCTGCAGGTTCAGTTTATTCCATGGACCTTCACATTGACGATGAAACACAGAAATGGCATCGGAATTAAATACAAAAGGCACAATGCCGCCTTAAGTACAAGAATAGAGACTCTTCTTACAGTCGGTGTTTTGAGCATTCCCTGTGAGACCAGTATTAGTTTCCGATACACCACTGCAGGTTCAATGTATTCCTTGGACTTTCGCATTGACGATGAAACACAGAAATCGCATCGGAATTAAATACAAAAGGCACAATGCCGCCTTAGGTACAAGAATAGAGACTCTTCTTACAGTCGGTGCTTTGAGCATTCCCTGTGAGACCAGTATTAGTTTCCGCTACCCCTCTGCAGGTACAGTTTATTCCTTGGCCCTTCACATTGACGATGAGACACAGAAATGGCATCGGAATTAAATACAAAAGGCACAATACCGCATTAGTACAAGAATAGAGACTCTTCTTACAGTCGGTGCTTTGAGCATTCCCTGTGAGACCAGTATAAGTTTCCGCTACACCTCTGCAGGTTCAGTTTATTCCTTGGACCTTCACATTGACGATGAAACACAGAAATGGCATCGGAATTAAATACAAAAGTCACAATGCGCCTTAAGTACAAGAATAGAGACTCTTCTTACAGTCGGTGCTTTGAGCATTCCCTGTGTGACCAGTATTAGTTTCAGATACACCTCTGCAGGTTCAGTTTATTCCTTGGACCTTCACATTGACGATGAAACACAGAAATGGCATAGGAATTAATACAAAAGGCACAATGCCGCCTTAAGTACAAGAATAGAGACTCTTCTTAAAGTCGGTGCTTTGAGCATTCCCTGTGAGACCAGTATTAGTTTCCGCTACACCTCTGCAGGTTCAGATTATTCATTGGACCTTCACATTGACGATGAAACACAGAAATGGCATCGGAATTAAATACAAAAGTCACAATGCGCCTTAAGTACAAGAATAGAGACTCTTCTTACAGTCGGTGCTTTGGGCATTCCCTGTGAGACCAGTATTAGTTTCCGCTACCCCTCTGCAGTTTCAGTTTATTCCTTGGACCTTCACACTGACGATGAAACACAGAAATGGCATCGGAATTAAATGCAAAAGGCACAATGCCGCCTTAAGTACAAGAATAGAGACTCTTCTTACAGTCGGTGCTTTGAGCATTCCCTGTGAGACCTGTATTAGTTACCGCTACACCTCTGCAGGTTCAGTTTATCCTTGGACCTTCACATGACGATGAAACACAGAAATGGCATCGGAATTAAATACAAAAGGCGCAATGCCGCCTTAAGTACGAGAATAGAGACTCTTCTTACAGTCGGTGCTTTGAGGATTTCCTGTGACACCAGTATTAGTTTCCAATACACCACTGCAGGTTCAATGTATTCCTTGGAACTTCACATTGACGATGAAACACAGAAATCGCATCGGAATTAAATACAAAAGGCACAATGCCGGCTTAAGTACAAGAATAGAGACTCTTCTTACAGTCGGTGCTTTGAGCATTCCCTGTGAGACCAGTATTAGTTTCCGCTACACCTCTGCAGGTTCAGTTTATACCTTGGACCTTCACATTGACGATGAAACACAGAAATGGCATCGGAATTAATTACAAAAGGCACAATGCGCCTTAAGTACAAGAATAGAGACTCTTCTTACAGTCGGTGTTTGAGCATTCCCTGTGTGACCAGTATTAGTTTCCGATACACCTCTGCAGGTTCGGTTTATTCCTTGGACCTTCACATTGACGATGAAACACAGAAATGGCATAGGAATTAAATACAAAAGGCACAATGCCACCTTAAGTACAAGAATAGAGACTCTTCTTAAAGTCGGTGCCTTGAGCATTCCCTGTGAGACCAGTATTAGTTTCCGCTACACCTCTGCAGGTTTAGTTTATTCCTTGGACCTTCACATTGACGATTAAACACAGAAATGGCATCGGAATTAATTACAAGAGGCACAATCCCGCCTTAAGTACAAGAATAGAGACTCTTCTTAAAGTCGGTGCTTTGAGTATTCCCTGTGAGACCAGTATTAGTTTCCGCTACACCTCTGCAGGTTCAGTTTATTCCTTGGACCTTCACATTGACGATGAAACACAGAAATGGCATCGGAATTGAATACAAAAGGCACAATGCCGCCTTAAGTACAAGAATAGAGACTCTTCTTACAGTCGGTGTTTTGAGCATTCCCTGTGAGACCAGTATTAGTTTCCGGTACACCACTGCAGGTTCAACGTATTCCTTGGAACTTCACATTGACGATGAAACACAGAAATCGCATCGGTATTTACTACAAAAGGCACAATGCCGCCTTAAGTACAAGAATAGAGACTCTTCTTCCAGTCGGTGCTTTGAGCATTCCCTGTGAGACCAGTATTAGTTTCCGCTACACCTCTGCAGGTTCAGTTTATTCCTTGTACATTCACATTGACGATGAAACACAGAAATGACATCGGAATTAAATACAAAAGGCACAATGCCGCCTTAAGTACAAGAATAGAGACTCTTCTTAAAGTCGGAGCTTTGAGCATTCCCTGTGAGACCAGAATTAGTTTCCGCTACACCTCTGCAGGTTCAGTTTATTCCTTGGACCTTCACATTGACGATGAAACACAGAAATGGCATCGGAATTAAATACAAAAGGCACAATGCCGCCTTAAGTACAAGAATAGAGACTCTTCTTACAGTCGGTGTTTTGAGCATTCCCTGTGAGACCAGTATTAGTTTCCGATACACCACTGCAGGTTCAATGTATTCCTTGGACTTTCGCATTGACGATGAAACACAGAAATCGCATCGGAATTAAATACAAAAGGCACAATGCCGCCTTAGGTACAAGAATAGAGACTCTTCTTACAGTCGGTGCTTTGAGCATTCCCTGTGAGACCAGTATTAGTTTCCGCTACCCCTCTGCAGGTTCAGTTTATTCCTTGGACCTTCACATTGACGATGAGACACAGAAATGGCATCGGAATTAAATACAAAAGGCACAATACCGCATTAGTACAAGAATAGAGACTCTTCTTACAGTCGGTGCTTTGAGCATTCCCTGTGAGACCAGTATAAGTTTCCGCTACACCTCTGCAGGTTCAGTTTATTCCTTGGACTTTCACATTGACGATGAAACACAGAAATGGCATCGGAATTAAATACAAAAGGCACAATGCGCCTTAAGTACAAGAGTAGAGACTGTTCTTACAGTCGGTGCTTTGGGCATTCCCTGTGAGACCAGTATTAGTTTCCGATACACCTCTGCAGGTTCAGTTTATTCGTTGGACCTTCGCATTGACGATGAAACATAGAAATGGCATCGGAATTAAATACAAAAGGCACAATGCCGTCTTAAGTACAAGAATAGAGACTCTTCTTACAGTCGGTGCTTTGAGCATTCCCTGAGAGACCAGTATTAGTTTCCGCTACACCTCTGCAGGTTCAGTTTATTCCTTGGACCTTCACATTGACGGTGAAACACAGAAATGGCACCGGAATTAAATACAAAAGCCACAATACCGCATTAAGTACAAGAATAGAGACTCTTCTCACAGTCGGTGCTTTGAGCATTCCCTGTGAGACCAGTATTAGTTTCCGCTACACCTCTGCAGGTTCAGTTTATTCCTTGGACCTTCCCATTGACGATGAAACACAGAAATGGCATCGGAATTAAATACAAAAGGCACAATGCCGCCTTAAGTACAAGAATAGAGACTCTTCTTACAGTCGGTGCTTTGAGCATTCCCTGTGAGACCTGTATTAGTTTCCGCTACACCTCTGCAGGTTCAGTTTATTCCTTGGACCTTCACATTGACGATGAAACACAGAAATGGGATCCGAATTAAATACAAAAGGCACAATGCGCCTTAAGTACAAGAATAGAGACTCTTCTTACAGTCGGTGTTTGAGCATTCCCTGTGTGACCAGTATTGGTTTCCGATACACCTCTGCAGGTTCAGTTTATTCCTTGGACCTTCACATTGACGATGAATCACAGAAATGGCATAGGAATTAAATACAAAAGGCACAATGCCGCCTTAAGTACAAGAATAGAGACCCTTCTTAAAGTCGGTGCCTTGAGCATTCCCTGTGAGACCAGTATTAGTTTCCGCTACACCTCTGCAGGTTCAGTTTATTCCTTGGACCTTCACATTGACGATGAAACACAGAAATGGCATCGGAATGAAATACAAAAGGCACAATGCTGCCTTAAGTACAAGAATAGAGACTCTTCTTAAAGTCGGTGCTTTGAGCATTCCCTGTGAGACCAGTATTAGTTTCCGCTACACCTCTGCAGGTTCAGTTTATTCCTTGGACCTTCACATTGACGATGAAACACAGAAATGGCATCGGAATTGAAAACAAAAGGCACAATGCCGCCTTAAGTACAAGAATAGAGACTCTTCTTACAGTCGGTGTTTTGAGCATTCCCTGTGAGACCAGTATTAGTTTCCGGTACACCACTGCAGGTTCAACGTATTCCTTGGAACTTCACATTGACGATGAAACACAGAAATCGCATCGGTACTTACTACAAAAGGCACAATGCCGCCTTAAGTACAAGAATAGAGACTCTTCTTCCAGTCGGTGCTCTGAGCATTCCCTGTGAGACCAGAATTAGTTTCCGCTACACCTCTGCAGGTTCAGTTTATTCCTTGGACCTTCACATTGACGATGAAACACAGAAATGGCAGCGGAATTAAATACAAAAGGCACAATGCCGCCTTAAGTACAAGAATAGAGACTCTTCTTACAGTCGGTGATTTGAGCATTCCCTGTGAGACCAGTATTAGTTTCCGATACACCACTGCAGGTTCAATGTATTCCATGGATTTTCACATTGACGATGAAACACAGAAATCGCATCGGAATTAAATACAAAAGGCACAATGCCGCCTTAAGTACATGAATAGAGACTATTCATACAGTCAGTGCTTTGAGCATTCCCTGTGAGACCAGTATTAGTTTCCGCTACACCTCTGCAGGTTCAGTTTATTCCATGGACCTTCACATTGACGATGAAACACAGAAATGGCATCGGAATTAAATACAAAAGGCACAATGCCGCCTTAAGTACAAGAATAGAGACTCTTCTTACAGTCGGTGTTTTGAGCATTCCCTGTGAGACCAGTATTAGTTTCCGATACACCACTGCAGGTTCAATGTATTCCTTGGACTTTCGCATTGACGATGAAACACAGAAATCGCATCGGAATTAAATACAAAAGGCACAATGCCGCCTTAGGTACAAGAATAGAGACTCTTCTTACAGTCGGTGCTTTGAGCATTCCCTGTGAGACCAGTATTAGTTTCCGCTACCCCTCTGCAGGTTCCGTTTATTCCTTGGCCCTTCACATTGACGATGAGACACAGAAATGGCATCGGAATTAAATACAAAAGGCACAATACCGCATTAGTACAAGAATAGAGACTCTTCTCACAGTCGGTGCTTTGAGCATTCCCAGTGAGACTAGTATTAGTTTCCAATACACCACTGCAGGTTCAATGTGTTTCTTGGAACTTCACATTGACGATGAAACACAGAAATCGCATAGGAATTAAATACAAAAGGCACAATGCCGCCTTAAGTACAAGAATAGAGCCTCTTCTTACAGTCGGTGCTTTGAGCATTCCCTGTGAGACCAGTATTAGTTTCCGCTACACCTCTGAAGGTTCAGATTATTCCTTGGACCTTCACATTGACGATGAAACACAGAAATGGCATCGGAATTAAATACAAAAGGCACAATGCGCCTTAAGTATAAGAGTAGAGACTGTTCTTACAGTCGGTGTTTTGGGCATTCCCTGTGAGACCAGTATTAGTTTCCGATACACCTCTGCAGGTTCAGTTTATTCGTTGGACCTTCACATTGACGATGAAACATAGAAATGGCATCGGAATTAAATACAAAATGCACAATGCCGCCTTAAGTACAAGAATAGAGACTCTTCTTACAGTCGGTGCTTTGAGCATTCCCTGAGAGACCAGTATTAGTTTCCGCTACACCTCTGCAGGTTCAGTTTATTCCTTGGACCTTCACATTGACGGTGAAACACAGAAATGGCACCGGAATTAAATACAAAAGCCACAATACCGCATTAAGTACAAGAATAGAGACTCTTCTCACAGTCGGTGCTTTGAGCATTCCCAGTCAGACTAGTATTAGTTTCCAATACACCACTGCAGGTTCAATGTATTTCTTGGAACTTCACATTGACGATGAAACACAGAAATCGCATAGGAATTAAATACAAAAGGCACAATGCCGCCTTAAGTACAAGAATAGAGCCTCTTCTTACAGTCGGTGCTTTGAGCATTCCCTGTGAGACCAGTATTAGTTTCCGCTACACCTCTGAAGGTTCAGATTATTCCTTGGACCTTCACATTGACGATGAAACACAGAAATGGCATCGGAATGAAATACAAAAGTCACAATGCACCTTAAGTACAAGAATAGAGACTCTTCTTACAGTCGGTGCTTTGGGCATTCCCTGTGAGACCAGTATTAGTTTCCGCTACCCCTCTGCAGTTTCAGTTTATTCCTTGGACCTTCACAATGACGATGAAACACAGAAATGGCATCGGAATTAAATGCAAAAGGCACAATGCCGCCTTAAGTACAAGAATAGAGACTCTTCTTACAGTCGGTGCTTTGAGCATTCCCTGTGAGACCTGTATTAGTTACCGCTACACCTCTGCAGGTTCAGTTTATCTTTGGACCTTCACATGACGATGAAACACAGAAATGGCATCGGAATTAAATACATAAGGCGCAATGCCGCCTTAAGTACAAGAATAGAGACTCTTCTTACAGTCGGTGATTTGAGCATTCCCTGTGAGACCAGTATTAGTTTCCGCTACACCTCTGCAGGTTCAGTTTATACCTTGGAAATTCACATTGACGATGAAACACAGAAATGGCATCGGAATTAATTACAAAAGGCACAATGCGCCTTAAGTACAAGAATAGAGACTCTTCTTACAGTCGGTGCTTTGAGCATTCCCTGTGTGACCAGTATTAGTTTCAGATACACCTCTGCAGGTTCAGTTTATTCCTTGGACCTTCACATTGACGATGAAACACAGAAATGGCATAGGAATTAAATACAAAAGGCACAATGCCGCCTTAAGTACAAGAATAGAGACTCTTCTTAAAGTCGGTGCTTTGAGCATTCCCTGTGAGACCAGTATTAGTTTCCGATACACCTCTGCAGGTTCAGTTTATACCTTGGACCATCACATTGACGATGAAACATAGAAATGGCATCGGAATTAATTACAAAAGGCACATTGCGCCTTAAGTACAAGAATAGAGACTCTTCTTACAGTCGGTGCTTTGAGCATTCCCTGTGTGACCAGTATTAGTTTCCGATACACCTCTGCAGGTTCAGTTTATTCCTTGGACCTTCACATTGACGATGAAACACAGAAATGGCATAGGAATTAAATACAAAAGGCACAATGCCGCCTTAAGTACAAGAATATAGACTCTTCTTACAGTCGGTGCTTTGAGCATTCCCTGTGAGACCTGTATTAGTTTCCGCTACACCTCTGCAGGTTCAGTTTATCCTTGGACCTTCACATTGACGGTGAAACACAGAAATGGCATCGGAATTAAATACAAAAGGCACAATGCCGCCTTAAGTACAAGAATAGAGACTCTTCTTACAGTCGGTGCTTTGAGCATTCCCTGTGAGACCTGTATTAGTTTCCGCTACACCTCTGCAGGTTCAGTTTATCCTTGGACCTTCACATTGACGATGAAACACAGAAATGGCATCGGAATTAAATGCAAAAGACACAATGCCGCCTTAAGTACAAGAATAGAGACTCTTCTTACAGTCGGTGCTTTGAGCATTCCCTGTGAGACCAGTATTAGTTTCCAATACACCACTGCAGGTTCAATGTATTCCTTGGAACTTCACATTGACGATGAAACACAGAAATGGCATCGGAATTCAATACAAAAGGCACAATGCCGCATTAATTACAAGAATAGAGACTCTTCTTACAGTCGGTGCTTTGAGCATTCCCAGTGAGACCAGTATTAGTTTCCAATACACCACTGCAGGTTCAATGTATTTCTTGGAACTTCACATTGACGATGAAACACAGAAATGGCATCGGAATTAAATACAAAAGGCACAATGCCGCCTTAAGTACAAGAATAGAGCCTCTTCTTACAGTCGGTGCTTTGAGCATTCCCTGTAAGACCAGTAATAGTTTCCGCTACACCTCTGCGGGTTCAGATTATTCCTTGGACCTTCACATTGACGATGAAACACAGAAATGGCATCGGAATTAAATACAAAAGTCACAATGCGCCTTAAGTACAAGAATAGAGACTCTTCTTACAGTCGGTGCTTTGAGCATTCCCTGTGAGACCTGTATTAGTTTCCGCTACACCTCTGCAGGTTCAGTTTATTCCTTGGACCTTCACATTGACGATGAAACACAGAAATGGGATCCGAATTAAATACAAAAGGCACAATGCGCCTTAAGTACAAGAATAGAGACTCTTCTTACAGTCGGTGTTTGAGCATTCCCTGTGTGACCAGTATTGGTTTCCGATACACCTCTGCAGGTTCAGTTTATTCCTTGGACCTTCACATTGACGATGAAACACAGAAATGGCATAGGAATTAAATACAAAAGGCACAATGCCGCCTTAAGTACAAGAATAGAGACTCTTCTTAAAGTCGGTGCCTTGAGCATTCCCTGTGAGACCAGTATTAGTTTCCGCTACACCTCTGCAGGTTCAGTTTATTCCTTGGACCTTCACATTGACGATGAAACACAGAAATGGCATCGGAATGAAATACAAAAGGCACAATGCCGCCTTAAGTACAAGAATAGAGACTCTTCTTAAAGTCGGTGCTTTGAGCATTCCCTGTGAGACCAGTATTTGTTTCCGGTACACCTCTGCAGGTTCAGTTTATTCCTTGGACCTTCACATTGACGATGAAACACAGAAATGGCATCGGAATTGAATACAAAAGGCACAATGCCGCCTTAAGTACAAGAATAGAGACTCTTCTTACAGTCGGTGTTTTTAACATTCCCTGTGAGACCAGTATTAGTTTCCGGTACACCACTGCAGGTTCAACGTATTCCTTGGAACTTCAAATTGACGATGAAACACAGAAATCGCATCGGTATTTATTACAAAAGGCACAATGCCGCCTTAAGTACAAGAATAGAGACTCTTCTTCCAGTCGGTGCTCTGAGCATTCCCTGTGAGACCAGAATTAGTTTCCGCTACACCTCTGCAGGTTCAGTTTATTCCTTGGACCTTCACATTGACGATGAAACACAGAAATGGCATCGGAATTAAATACAAAAGGCACAATGCCGCCTTAAGTACAAGAATAGAGACTCTTCTTACAGTCGGTGATTTGAGCATTCCCTGTGAGACCAGTATTAGTTTCCGATACACCACTGCAGGTTCAATGTATTCCATGGATTTTCACATTGACGATGAAACACAGAAATCGCATCGGAATTAAATACAAAAGGCACAATGCCGCCTTAAGTACATGAATAGAGACTATTCATACAGTCAGTGCTTTGAGCATTCCCTGTGAGACCAGTATTAGTTTCCGCTACACCTCTGCAGGTTCAGTTTATTCCATGGACCTTCACATTGACGATGAAACACAGAAATGGCATCGGAATTAAATACAAAAGGCACAATGCCGCCTTAAGTACAAGAATAGAGACTCTTCTTACAGTCGGTGTTTTGAGCATTCCCTGTGAGACCAGTATTAGTTTCCGATACACCACTGCAGGTTCAATGTATTCCTTGGACTTTCGCATTGACGATGAAACACAGAAATCGCATCGGAATTAAATACAAAAGGCACAATGCCGCCTTAGGTACAAGAATAGAGACTCTTCTTACAGTCGGTGCTTTGAGCATTCCCTGTGAGACCAGTATTAGTTTCCGCTACCCCTCTGCAGGTACAGTTTATTCCTTGGCCCTTCACATTGACGATGAGACACAGAAATGGCATCGGAATTAAATACAAAAGGCACAATACCGCATTAGTACAAGAATAGAGACTCTTCTTACAGTCGGTGCTTTGAGCATTCCCTGTGAGACCAGTATAGGTTTCCGCTACACCTCTGCAGGTTCAGTTTATTCCTTGGACCTTCACATTGACGATGAAACACAGAAATGGCATCGGAATTAAATACAAAAGTCACAATGCGCCTTAAGTACAAGAATAGAGACTCTTCTTACAGTCGGTGCTTTGAGCATTCCCTGTGTGACCAGTATTAGTTTCAGATACACCTCTGCAGGTTCAGTTTATTCCTTGGACCTTCACATTGACGATGAAACACAGAAATGGCATAGGAATTAATACAAAAGGCACAATGCCGCCTTAAGTACAAGAATAGAGACTCTTCTTAAAGTCGGTGCTTTGAGCATTCCCTGTGAGACCAGTATTAGTTTCCGCTACACCTCTGCAGGTTCAGATTATTCCTTGGACCTTCACATTGACGATGAAACACAGAAATGGCATCGGAATTAAATACAAAAGTCACAATGCGCCTTAAGTACAAGAATAGAGACTCTTCTTACAGTCGGTGCTTTGGGCATTCCCTGTGAGACCAGTATTAGTTTCCGCTACCCCTCTGCAGTTTCAGTTTATTCCTTGGACCTTCACACTGACGATGAAACACAGAAATGGCATCGGAATTAAATGGAAAAGGCACAATGCCGCCTTAAGTACAAGAATAGAGACTCTTCTTACAGTCGGTGCTTTGAGCATTCCCTGTGAGACCTGTATTAGTTACCGCTACACCTCTGCAGGTTCAGTTTATCCTTGGACCTTCACATGACGATGAAACACAGAAATGGCATCGGAATTAAATACAAAAGGCGCAATGCCGCCTTAAGTACGAGAATAGAGACTCTTCTTACAGTCGGTGCTTTGAGGATTTCCTGTGACACCAGTATTAGTTTCCAATACACCACTGCAGGTTCAATGTATTCCTTGGAACTTCACATTGACGATGAAACACAGAAATCGCATCGGAATTAAATACAAAAGGCACAATGCCGGCTTAAGTACAAGAATAGAGACTCTTCTTACAGTCGGTGCTTTGAGCATTCCCTGTGAGACCAGTATTAGTTTCCGCTACACCTCTGCAGGTTCAGTTTATACCTTGGACCTTCACATTGACGATGAAACACAGAAATGGCATCGGAATTAATTACAAAAGGCACAATGCGCCTTAAGTACAAGAATAGAGACTCTTCTTACAGTCGGTGCTTTGAGCATTCCCTGTGTGACCAGTATTAGTTTCAGATACACCTATGCAGGTTCAGTTTATTCCTTGGACCTTCACATTGACGATGAAACACAGAAATGGCATAGGAATTAAATACAAAAGGCACAATGCCGCCTTAAGTACAAGAATACAGACTCTTCTTAAAGTCGGTGCTTTGAGCATTCCCTGTGAGACCAGTATTAGTTTCCGCTACACCTCTGCAGGTTCAGTTTATACCTTGGACCATCACATTGACGATGAAACACAGAAATGGCATCGGAATTAATTACAAAAGGCACATTGCGCCTTAAGTACAAGAATAGAGACTCTTCTTACAGTCGGTGCTTTGAGCATTCCCTGTGTGACCAGTATTAGTTTCAGATACACCTCTGCAGGTTCAGTTTATTCCTTGGACCTTCACATTGACGATGAAACACAGAAATGGCATAGGAATTAATACAAAAGGCACAATGCCGCCTTAAGTACAAGAATAGAGACTCTTCTTAAAGTCGGTGCTTTGAGCATTCCCTGTGAGACCAGTATTAGTTTCCGCTACACCTCTGCAGGTTCAGATTATTCCTTGGACCTTCACATTGACGATGAGACACAGAAATGGCATCGGAATTAAATACAAAAGGCACAATACCGCATTAGTACAAGAATAGAGACTCTTCTTACAGTCGGTGCTTTGAGCATTCCCTGTGAGACCAGTATAGGTTTCCGCTACACCTCTGCAGGTTCAGTTTATTCCTTGGACCTTCACATTGACGATGAAACACAGAAATGGCATCGGAATTAAATACAAAAGTCACAATGCGCCTTAAGTACAAGAATAGAGACTCTTCTTACAGTCGGTGCTTTGAGCATTCCCTGTGTGACCAGTATTAGTTTCAGATACACCTCTGCAGGTTCAGTTTATTCCTTGGACCTTCACATTGACGATGAAACACAGAAATGGCATAGGAATTAATACAAAAGGCACAATGCCGCCTTAAGTACAAGAATAGAGACTCTTCTTAAAGTCGGTGCTTTGAGCATTCCCTGTGAGACCAGTATTAGTTTCCGCTACACCTCTGCAGGTTCAGATTATTCCTTGGACCTTCACATTGACGATGAAACACAGAAATGGCATCGGAATTAAATACAAAAGTCACAATGCGCCTTAAGTACAAGAATAGAGACTCTTCTTACAGTCGGTGCTTTGGGCATTCCCTGTGAGACCAGTATTAGTTTCCGCTACCCCTCTGCAGTTTCAGTTTATTCCTTGGACCTTCACACTGACGATGAAACACAGAAATGGCATCGGAATTAAATGCAAAAGGCACAATGCCGCCTTAAGTACAAGAATAGAGACTCTTCTTACAGTCGGTGCTTTGAGCATTCCCTGTGAGACCTGTATTAGTTACCGCTACACCTCTGCAGGTTCAGTTTATCCTTGGACCTTCACATGACGATGAAACACAGAAATGGCATCGGAATTAAATACAAAAGGCGCAATGCCGCCTTAAGTACGAGAATAGAGACTCTTCTTACAGTCGGTGCTTTGAGGATTTCCTGTGACACCAGTATTAGTTTCCAATACACCACTGCAGGTTCAATGTATTCCTTGGAACTTCACATTGACGATGAAACACAGAAATCGCATCGGAATTAAATACAAAAGGCACAATGCCGGCTTAAGTACAAGAATAGAGACTCTTCTTACAGTCGGTGCTTTGAGCATTCCCTGTGAGACCAGTATTAGTTTCCGCTACACCTCTGCAGGTTCAGTTTATACCTTGGACCTTCACATTGACGATGAAACACAGAAATGGCATCGGAATTAATTACAAAAGGCACAATGCGCCTTAAGTACAAGAATAGAGACTCTTCTTACAGTCGGTGCTTTGAGCATTCCCTGTGTGACCAGTATTAGTTTCAGATACACCTATGCAGGTTCAGTTTATTCCTTGGACCTTCACATTGACGATGAAACACAGAAATGGCATAGGAATTAAATACAAAAGGCACAATGCCGCCTTAAGTACAAGAATACAGACTCTTCTTAAAGTCGGTGCTTTGAGCATTCCCTGTGAGACCAGTATTAGTTTCCGCTACACCTCTGCAGGTTCAGTTTATACCTTGGACCATCACATTGACGATGAAACACAGAAATGGCATCGGAATTAATTACAAAAGGCACATTGCGCCTTAAGTACAAGAATAGAGACTCTTCTTACAGTCGGTGCTTTGAGCATTCCCTGTGTGACCAGTATTAGTTTCCGATACACATCTGCAGGTTCAGTTTATTCCTTGGACCTTCACATTGACGATGAAACACAGAAATGGCATAGGAATTAAATACAAAAGGCACAATGCCGCCTTAAGTACAAGAATAGAGACTCTTCTTACAGTCGGTGCTTTGAGCATTCCCTGTGAGACCTGTATTAGTTTCCGCTACACCTCTGCAGGTTCAGTTTATCCTTGGACCTTCACATTGACGGTGAAACACAGAAATGGCATCGGAATTAAATACAAAAGGCACAATGCCGCCTTAAGTACAAGAATAGAGACTCTTCTTACAGTCGGTGCTTTGAGCATTCCCTGTGAGACCTGTATTAGTTTCCGCTACACCTCTGCAGGTTCAGTTTATCCTTGGACCTTCACATTGACGATGAAACACAGAAATGGCATCGGAATTAAATGCAAAAGGCACAATGCCGCCTTAAGTACAAGAATAGAGACTCTTCTTACAGTCGGTGCTTAGAGCATTCCCTGTGAGACCAGTATTAGTTTCCAATACACCACTGCAGGTTCAATGTATTCCTTGGAACTTCACATTGACGATGAAACACAGAAATGGCATCGGAATTCAATACAAAAGGCACAATGCCGCATTAAGTACAAGAATAGAGACTCTTCTTACAGTCGGTGCTTTGAGCATTCCCAGTGAGACCAGTATTAGTTTCCAATACACCACTGCAGGTTCAATGTATTTCTTGGAACTTCACATTGACGATGAAACACAGAAATCGCATCGGAATTAAATACAAAAGGCACAATGCCGCCTTGAGTACAAGAATAGAGCCTCTTATTACAGTCGGTGCTTTGAGCATTCCTTGTAAGACCAGTATTAGTTTCCGCTACACCTCTGCAGGTTCAGATTATTCCTTGGACCTTCACATTGACGATGAAACACAGAAATGGCATCGGAATTAAATACAAAAGACACAATGCGCCTTAAGTACAAGAATAGAGACTCTTCTTACAGTCGGTGCTTTGAGCATTCCCTGTGAGACCAGTATTAGTTTCCGCTACCCCTCTGCAGGTTCAGTTTATTCCTTGGACCTTCACATTGACGATGAGTCACAGAAATGACATCGGAATTAAATGCAAAAGGCACAATGCCGCATTAGTACAAGTATAGAGACTCTTCTTACATTCGGTGCTTTGAGCATTCCCTGTGAGACCAGTATTAGTTTCCGCTACACCTCTGCAGTTTCAGTTTATTCCTTGGACCTTCACATTGACGATGAAACACAGAAATGGCATCGGAATTAAATACAAAAGGCACAATGCCGCCTTAAGTACAAGAACAGAGACTCTTCTTACAGTCGGTGCTTTGAGCATCCCTGTGAGACCTGTATTAGTTTCCGCTACACCTCTGCAGGTTCAGTTTATCCTTGGACCTTCACATTGACGATGAAACACAGAAATGGCATCGAAATTAAATACAAAATGCACAATGCCGCCTTAAGTACAAGAATAGAGACTCTTCTTACAGTCGGTGCTTTGAGCATTCCCTGTGAGACCAGTATTAGTTTCCAATACACCACTGCAGGTTCAATGTATTCCTTGGAACTTCACATTGACGATGAAACACAGAAATGGCATCGGAATTAAATACAAAAGGCACAATGCCGCCATAAGTACAAGAATAGAGACTCTTCTTACAGTCGGTGCTTTGAGCATTCCCTGTGAGACCAGTATTAGTTTCCGCTACACCTCTGCAGGTTCAGTTTATACCTTGGACCTTCACATTGACGATGAAACACAGAAATGGCATCGGAATTAATTACAAAAGGCACAATGCTGCCTTAGGTACAAGAATAGAGACTCTTCTTACAGTCGGTGCTTTGAGCATTCCCTGTGAGACCAGTATTAGTTTCCGCTACCCCTCTGCAGGTACAGTTTATTCCTTGGCCCTTCACATTGACGATGAGACACAGAAATGGCATCGGAATTAAATACAAAAGGCACAATACCGCATTAGTACAAGAATAGAGACTCTTCTTACAGTCGGTGCTTTGAGCATTCCCTGTGAGACCAGTATAGGTTTCCGCTACACCTCTGCAGGTTCAGTTTATTCCTTGGACCTTCACATTGACGATGAAACACAGAAATGGCATCGGAATTAAATACAAAAGTCACAATGCGCCTTAAGTACAAGAATAGAGACTCTTCTTACAGTCGGTGCTTTGAGCATTCCCTGTGTGACCAGTATTAGTTTCAGATACACCTCTGCAGGTTCAGTTTATTCCTTGGACCTTCACATTGACGATGAAACACAGAAATGGCATAGGAATTAATACAAAAGGCACAATGCCGCCTTAAGTACAAGAATAGAGACTCTTCTTAAAGTCGGTGCTTTGAGCATTCCCTGTGAGACCAGTATTAGTTTCCGCTACACCTCTGCAGGTTCAGATTATTCCTTGGACCTTCACATTGACGATGAAACACAGAAATGGCATCGGAATTAAATACAAAAGTCACAATGCGCCTTAAGTACAAGAATAGAGACTCTTCTTACAGTCGGTGCTTTGGGCATTCCCTGTGAGACCAGTATTAGTTTCCGCTACCCCTCTGCAGTTTCAGTTTATTCCTTGGACCTTCACACTGACGATGAAACACAGAAATGGCATCGGAATTAAATGCAAAAGGCACAATGCCGCCTTAAGTACAAGAATAGAGACTCTTCTTACAGTCGGTGCTTTGAGCATTCCCTGTGAGACCTGTATTAGTTACCGCTACACCTCTGCAGGTTCAGTTTATCCTTGGACCTTCACATGACGATGAAACACAGAAATGGCATCGGAATTAAATACAAAAGGCGCAATGCCGCCTTAAGTACGAGAATAGAGACTCTTCTTACAGTCGGTGCTTTGAGGATTTCCTGTGACACCAGTATTAGTTTCCAATACACCACTGCAGGTTCAATGTATTCCTTGGAACTTCACATTGACGATGAAACACAGAAATCGCATCGGAATTAAATACAAAAGGCACAATGCCGGCTTAAGTACAAGAATAGAGACTCTTCTTACAGTCGGTGCTTTGAGCATTCCCTGTGAGACCAGTATTAGTTTCCGCTACACCTCTGCAGGTTCAGTTTATACCTTGGACCTTCACATTGACGATGAAACACAGAAATGGCATCGGAATTAATTACAAAAGGCACAATGCGCCTTAAGTACAAGAATAGAGACTCTTCTTACAGTCGGTGCTTTGAGCATTCCCTGTGTGACCAGTATTAGTTTCAGATACACCTATGCAGGTTCAGTTTATTCCTTGGACCTTCACATTGACGATGAAACACAGAAATGGCATAGGAATTAAATACAAAAGGCACAATGCCGCCTTAAGTACAAGAATACAGACTCTTCTTAAAGTCGGTGCTTTGAGCATTCCCTGTGAGACCAGTATTAGTTTCCGCTACACCTCTGCAGGTTCAGTTTATACCTTGGACCATCACATTGACGATGAAACACAGAAATGGCATCGGAATTAATTACAAAAGGCACATTGCGCCTTAAGTACAAGAATAGAGACTCTTCTTACAGTCGGTGCTTTGAGCATTCCCTGTGTGACCAGTATTAGTTTCCGATACACATCTGCAGGTTCAGTTTATTCCTTGGACCTTCACATTGACGATGAAACACAGAAATGGCATAGGAATTAAATACAAAAGGCACAATGCCGCCTTAAGTACAAGAATAGAGACTCTTCTTACAGTCGGTGCTTTGAGCATTCCCTGTGAGACCTGTATTAGTTTCCGCTACACCTCTGCAGGTTCAGTTTATCCTTGGACCTTCACATTGACGGTGAAACACAGAAATGGCATCGGAATTAAATACAAAAGGCACAATGCCGCCTTAAGTACAAGAATAGAGACTCTTCTTACAGTCGGTGCTTTGAGCATTCCCTGTGAGACCTGTATTAGTTTCCGCTACACCTCTGCAGGTTCAGTTTATCCTTGGACCTTCACATTGACGATGAAACACAGAAATGGCATCGGAATTAAATGCAAAAGGCACAATGCCGCCTTAAGTACAAGAATAGAGACTCTTCTTACAGTCGGTGCTTAGAGCATTCCCTGTGAGACCAGTATTAGTTTCCAATACACCACTGCAGGTTCAATGTATTCCTTGGAACTTCACATTGACGATGAAACACAGAAATGGCATCGGAATTCAATACAAAAGGCACAATGCCGCATTAAGTACAAGAATAGAGACTCTTCTTACAGTCGGTGCTTTGAGCATTCCCAGTGAGACCAGTATTAGTTTCCAATACACCACTGCAGGTTCAATGTATTTCTTGGAACTTCACATTGACGATGAAACACAGAAATCGCATCGGAATTAAATACAAAAGGCACAATGCCGCCTTGAGTACAAGAATAGAGCCTCTTATTACAGCCGGTGCTTTGAGCATTCCTTGTAAGACCAGTATTAGTTTCCGCTACACCTCTGCAGGTTCAGATTATTCCTTGGACCTTCACATTGACGATGAAACACAGAAATGGCATCGGAATTAAATACAAAAGACACAATGCGCCTTAAGTACAAGAATAGAGACTCTTCTTACAGTCGGTGCTTTGAGCATTCCCTGTGAGACCAGTATTAGTTTCCGCTACCCCTCTGCAGGTTCAGTTTATTCCTTGGACCTTCACATTGACGATGAGTCACAGAAATGACATCGGAATTAAATGCAAAAGGCACAATGCCGCATTAGTACAAGTATAGAGACTCTTCTTACATTCGGTGCTTTGAGCATTCCCTGTGAGACCAGTATTAGTTTCCGCTACACCTCTGCAGTTTCAGTTTATTCCTTGGACCTTCACATTGACGATGAAACACAGAAATGGCATCGGAATTAAATACAAAAGGCACAATGCCGCCTTAAGTACAAGAACAGAGACTCTTCTTACAGTCGGTGCTTTGAGCATCCCTGTGAGACCTGTATTAGTTTCCGCTACACATCTGCAGGTTCAGTTTATCCTTGGACCTTCACATTGACGATGAAACACAGAAATGGCATCGGAATTAAATACAAAATGCACAATGCCGCCTTAAGTACAAGAATAGAGACTCTTCTTACAGTCGGTGCTTTGAGCATTCCCTGTGAGACCAGTATTAGTTTCCAATACACCACTGCAGGTTCAATGTATTCCTTGGAACTTCACATTGACGATGAAACACAGAAATGGCATCGGAATTAAATACAAAAGGCACAATGCCGCCATAAGTACAAGAATAGAGACTCTTCTTACAGTCGGTGCTTTGAGCATTCCCTGTGAGACCAGTATTTGTTTCCGCTACTCCTCTGCAGGTTCAGTTTATACCTTGGACCTTCACATTGACGATGAAACCCAGAAATGGCATCGGAATTAATTACAAAAGGCACAATGCGCCTTAAGTACAAGAATAGAGACTCTTCTTACAGTCGGTGCTTTGAGCATTCCCTGTGTGACCAGTATTAGTTTCCGATACACCTCTGCAGGTTCAGTTTATTCCTTGGACCTTCACATTGACGATGAAACACAGAAATGGCATAGGAATTAAATACAAAAGGCACAATGCCGCCTTAAGTACAAGAATAGAGATTCTTCTTAAAGTCGGTGCTTTGAGCATTCCCTGTGAGACCAGTATTAGTTTCCGCTACACCTCTGCAGGTTCAGTTTATCCTTGGACCTTCACATTGACGGTGAAACACAGAAATGGCATCGGAATTAAATACAAAAGGCACAATGCCGCCTTATGTACAAGAATAGAGACTCTTCTTACAGTCGGTGCTTTGAGTATTCCCTGTGAGACCAGTATTAGTTTCCAATACACCACTGCAGGTTCAATGTATTCCTTGGAACTTCACATTGACGATGAAACACAGAAATGGCATCGGAATTCAATACAAAAGGCACAATGCCGCCTTAAGTACAAGAATAGAGACTCTTCTTACAGTCGGTGATTTGAGCATTCCCTGTGAGACCAGTATTAGTTTCCGATACACCACTGCAGGTTCAATGTATTCCTTTGATTTTCACATTGACGATGAAACACAGAAATCGCATCGGAATTAAATACAAAAGGCACAATGCCGCCTTAAGTACAAGAATAGAGACTATTTTTACAGTCAGTGCTTTGAGCATTCCCTCTGAGACCAGTATTAGTTTCCGCTACACCTCTGCAGGTTCAGTTTATTCCTTGGAGCTTCACATTGACGATGAAACACAGAGATGGCATCGGAATTAAATACAAAAGGCACAATGCCGCCTTAGGTACAAGAATTGAGACTCTTCTTACAGTCGGTGCTTTGAGCATTCCCTGTGAGACCAGTATTAGTTTCCGCTACACCTCTGCAGATTCAGTTTATTCCTTGGACCTTCACATTGACGATGAAACACAGAAATGGCATCGGAATTAAATACAAAAGGCACAATGCCGCCTTGAGTACAAGAATAGAGACTCTTCTTACAGTCGGTGCTTTGAGCATTCCCTGTGAGACCAGTATTAGTTTCCGCTACACCTCTGCAGGTTCAGTTTATTCCTTGGACCTTCACATTGTCGATGAAACACAGAAATGGCATCGGAATTAAATACAAAAGGCACAATGCCGCCTTAAGTACAAGAATAGAGACTCCTCTTACAGTCGGTGTTTTGAGCATTCCCTGTGAGACCAGTATTAGTTTCCGGTACACCACTGCAGGTTCAACGTATTCCATGGAACTTCACATTGACGATGAAACACAGAAATCGCATCGGTATTAAGTACAAAAGGCACAATGCCGCCTTAAGTACAAGAATAGAGACTCTTCTTCCAGTCGGTGCTTTGAGCATTCCCTGTGAGACCAGTATTAGTTTCCGCTACACCTCTGCAGGTTCAGTTTATTCCTTGTACATTCACATTGACGATGAAACACAGAAATGGCATCGGAATTAAATACAAAAGGCAGAATGCCGCCTTAAGTACAAGAATAGAGACTCTTCTTAAAGTCGGTGCTTTGAGCATTCCCTGTGAGACCAGTATTAGTTTCCGCTACACCTCTGCAGGTTCAGTTTATTCCTTGGACCTTCACATTGACGATGAAACACAGAAATGGCATCCGAATTAAATACAAAGGCACAATGCCGCCTTAAGTACAAGAATAGAGACTCTTCTTACAGTCGGTGATTTGAGCATTCCCTGTGAGACCAGTATTAGTTTCCGATACACCACTGCAGGTTCAATGTATTCCTTGGATTTTCACATTGACGATGAAACACAGAAATGGCATCGGAATTAAATACAAAAGGAACAATGCCGCATTAGTACAAGAATAGAGACTCTTCTTACAGTCGGTGCTTTGAGCATTCCCTGTGAGACCAGTATTAGTTTCCGCTACACCTCTGCAGGTTCAGTTTATTCCTTGGACCTTCACATTGACGATGAAACACAGAAATGGCATCGGAATTAAATACAAAAGGCACAATGCCGCCTTAAGTACAAGAATAGAGACTCTTCTTACAGTCGGTGCTTTGAGCATTCCCTGTGAGACCTGTATTAGTTTCCGCTACACCTCTGCAGGTTCAGTTTATCCTTGGACCTTCACATTGACGATGAAACACAGAAATGGCATCGGAATTAAATACAAAAGGCACAATGCCGCCTTAAGTACAAGAATAGAGACTCTTCTTACAGTCGGTGCTTTGAGAATTCCCTGTGAGACCAGTATTAGTTTCCAATACACCACTGCAGGTTCAATGTATTCCTTGGAACTTCACATTGACGATGAAACACAGAAATCGCATCGGAATTAAATTCAGAAGGCACAATGCCGCCTTAAGTACAAGAATAGAGACTCTTCTTACAGTCGGTGCTTTGAGCATTCCCTGTGAGACCAGTATTAGTTTCCGCTACAACTCTGCAGGTTTAGTTTATACCTTGGACCTTCTCATTGACGATGAAACACAGAAATGGCATCGGAATTTATTACAAAAGGCACAATGCGCCTTAAGTACAAGAATAGAGACTCTTCTTACAGTCGGTGCTTTGAGCATTCCCTGTGTGACCAGTATTAGTTTCCGATACACCTCTGCAGGTTCAGTTTATTCCTTGGACATTCACATTGACGATGAAACACAGAAATGGCATAGGAATTAAATACAAAAGGCACAATGCCGCCTTAAGTACAAGAATAGAGACTCTTCTTAAAGTCGGTGCTTTGTGCATTCCCTGTGAGACCAGTATTAGTTTCCGCTACACCTCTGCAGGTTCAGTTTATACCTTGGACCTTCACATTGACGATGAAACACAATAATGACATCGGAATTAAATACAAAAGGCACAATGCCGCCTTAAGTACAAGAATAGAGACTCTTCTTACAGTCGGTGCTTTGAGCATTCCCTGTGAGACCTGTATTAGTTTCCGCTACAACTCTGCACGTTCAGTTTATCCTTGGACCTTCACATTGACGATGAAACACAGAAATGGCATCGGAATTAAATACAAAAGGCACAATGCCGCCTTAAGTACAAGAATAGAGACTCTTCTTACAGTCGGTGCTTTGAGCATTCCCTGTGAGACCAGTATTAGTTTCCAATACACCACTGCAGGCTCAATGTATTCCTTGGAACTTCACATAGACGATGAAACACAGAAATGTCATCGGAATTCAATACAAAAGGCACAATGCCGCCTTAAGTACAAGAATAGAGACTCTTCTTACAGTCGGTGATTTGAGCATTCCCTGTGAGACCAGTATTAGTTTCCGATACACCACTGCAGGTTCAATGTATTCCTTGGATTTTCACATTGCCGATGAAACACAGAAATCGCATCGGAATTAAATACAAAGGGCACAATGCCGCCTTAAGCACAAGAATAGAGACTATTCTTACAGTCAGTGCTTTGAGCATTCCCTCTGAGACCAGTATTAGTTTCCGCTACACCTCTGCAGGTTCAGTTTATTTCTTGGACCTTCACATTGACGATGAAACACAGAAATGGCATCGGAATTAAATTCAAAAGGCACAAAGCCGCCTTAGGTACAAGAATAGAGACTCTTCTTACAGTCGGTGCTTTGAGCATTCCCTGTGAGACCAGTATTAGTTTCCGCTACACCTCTGCAGGTTCAGTTTATTCCTTGGACCTTCACATTGACGATGAAACACAGAAATGGCATCGGAATTAAATACAAAAGGCACAATGCCGCCTTGAGTACAAGAATAGAGACTCTTCTTACAGTCGGTGCTTTGAGCATTCCCTGTGAGACCAGTATTAGTTTCCGCTACACCTCTGCAGGTTCAGTTTATTCCTTGGACCTTCACATTGTCGATGAAACACAGAAATGGCATCGGAATTAAATACAAAAGGCACAATGCCGCCTTAAGTGCAAGAATAGAGACTCTTCTTACAGTCGGTGTTTTGAGCATTCCCTGTGAGACCAGTATTAGTTTCCGGTACACCACTGCAGGTTCAACGTATTCCTTGGAACTTGACATTGACGATGAAACACAGAAATCGCATCGGTATTTACTACAAAAGGCACAATGCCGCCTTAAGTACAAGAATAGAGACTCTTCTTCCAGTCGGTGCTTTGTGCATTCCCTGTGAGACCAGTATTAGTTTCCGCTACACCTCTGCAGGTTCAGTTTATTCCTTGTACTTTCACATTGACGATGAAACACGGAAATGGCATCGGAATTAAATACAAAAGGCACAATGCCGCCTTAAGTACAAGAATAGAGACTCTTCTTAAAGTCGGTGCTTTGAGCATTCCCTGTGAGACCAGTATAAGTTTCCGCTACACCTCTGCAGGTTCAGTTTATTCCTTGGACCTTCACATTGACGATGAAACACAGAAATGGCATCGGAATTAAATACAAAAGGCACAATGCCGCCTTAAGTACAAGAATAGAGACTCTTCTTACAGTCGGAGCTTTGAGCATTCCCTGTGAGACCAGTATTAGTTTCCGATACACCACTGCAGGTTCAATGTATTCCTTGGACCTTCGCATTGACGATGAAACACAGAAATCGCATCGGAATTAAATACAAATGGCACAATGCCGCCTTAGGTACAAGAATAGAGACTCTTCTTACAGTCGGTGCTTTGATCATTCCCTGTGCGACCAGTATTAGTTTCCGCTACCCCTCTGCAGGTTCAGTTTATTCCTTGGACCTTCACATTGACGATGAGACACAGAAATGGCATCTTAATTAAATACAAAAGGCACAATGCCGCATTAGTACAAGAATAGAGACTCTTCTTACAGTCGGTGCTTTGAGCATTCCCTGTGAGACCAGTATTAGTTTCCGCTACACCTCTGCAGGTTCAGATTATTCCTTGGACCGTCACATTGATGATGAAACACAGAAATGGCATCGGAATTAAATACAAAAGGCACAATGCCGCCTTAAGTACAAGAATAGAGACTCTTGTTACAGTCGGTGCTTTGAGCATTCCCTGTGAGACCAGTATTAGTTTCCAATACACCACTGCAGGTTCAATGTATTCCTTGGAACTTCACATTGACGATGAAACACAGAAATGGCATCGGAATTCAATACAAAAGGCACAATGCCGCCTTAAGTACAAGAATAGAGACCCTTCTTACAGTCGGTGCTTTGAGCATTCCCTGTGAGACCAGTATTAGTTTCCGCTACACCTCTGCAGGTTCAGTTTATTCCTTGGACCTTCACTTTGACGATGAAACACAGAAATCGCATCGGAATTAAATACAAAAGGCACAATGCGCCTTAAGTACAAGAATAGAGACTCTTCTTACAGTCGGTGCTTTGAGCATTCCCTGTGTGACCAGTATTAGTTTCCGATACACCTCTGCAGGTTCAGTTTATTCCTTAGACCTTCACATTGACGATGAAACACAGAAATGGCACAGGAATTAAACACAAAAGGCACAATGCCGCCTTAAGTACAAGAATAGAGACTCTTCTTAAAGTCGGTGCCTTGAGCATTCCCTGTGAGACCAGTATTAGTTTCCGCTACACCTCTGCAGGTTCAGTTTATTCCTTGGACCTTCACATTGACGATGAAACACAGAAATGGCATCGGAATTAAATACAAAAGGCACAATGCCGCCTTAAGTACAAGAATAGAGACTCTTCTTACAGTCGGTGATTTGAGCATTCCCTGTGAGACCAGTATTAGTTTCCGATACACCACTGCAGGTTCAATGTATTCCTTGGATTTTCACATTAACGATGAAACACAGAAATGGCATCGGAATTAAATACAAAAGGCACAATGCCGCCTTAAGTACAAGAATAGAGACTATTCTTACAGTGAGTGCTTTGAGCATTCCCTCTGAGACCAGTATTAGTTTCCGCTACACCTCTGCAGGTTCAGTTTATTCCTTGGACCTTCACATTGACGATGAAACACAGAAATGGCATCCGAATTAAATACAAAAGGCACAATGCCGCCTTGAGTACAAGAATAGAGACTCTTCTTACAGTCGGTGCTTTGAGCATTCCCTGTGAGACCAGTATTAGTTTCCGCTACACCTCTGCAGGTTCAGTTTATTCCTTGGACCTTCACATTGTCGATGAAACACATAAATGGAATCGGAATTAAATACAAAAGGCACAATGCCGCCCTAAGTACAAGAATAGAGACTCTACTTACAGTCGGTGTTTTGAGCATTCCCTGTGAGACCAGTATTAGTTTCCGGTACGCCACTGCAGGTTCAAGGTATTCCTTGGAACTTCACATTGACGTTGAAACACAGAAATCGCATCGGTATTTACGACAAAAGGCACAATGCCGCCTTAAGTACAAGAATAGAGACTCTTCTTCCAGTCGGTGCTTTGAGCATTCCCTGTGAGACCAGTATTAGTTTCCGCTACACCTCTGCAGGTTCCGTTTATTCCTTGTACATTCACATTGACGATGAAACACAGAAATGGCATCGGAATTAAATACAAAAGGCACAATGCCGCCTTAAGTACATGAATAGAGACTATTCTTACAGTCAGTGCTTCGAGCATTCCCTGTGAGACCAGTATTAGTTTCCGCTACACCTCTGCAGGTTCAGTTTATTCTTTGGACCTTCACATTGACGATGAAACACAGAAATGGCATCGGAATTAAATACAAAAGGCACAATGCCGCCTTAAGTACAAGATTAGAGACTCTTCTTACAGTCGGTGCTTTGAGCATTCCCTGTGTGACCAGTATTAGTTTCCGATACACCACTGCAAGTTCAATGTATTCCTTGGACCTTCGCATTGACGATGAAACACAGAAATCGCATCGATATTAAATACAATAGGCACAATGCCGCCTTAGGTACAAGAATAGAGACTCTTCTTACAGTCGGTGCTTTGAGCTTCCCTGTGAGACCAGTATTAGTTTCCGCTACCCCTCTGCAGGTTCAGTTTATTCCTTGGACCTTCACATTGACGATGAGACACAGAAATGGCATCGGAATTAAATACAAAAGGCACAATGCCGCATTGGTACAAGAATAGAGACTCTTCTTACAGTTGGTGCTTTGAGCATTCCCTGTGAGACCAGTATTAGTTTCCGCTACACCTCTGCAGGTTCAGTTTATTCCTTGGACCTTCACATTGACGATGAAACAGAGAAATGGCATCGGAATTAAATACAAAAGGCACAATGCGCCTTAAGTACAAGAGTAGAGACTGTTCTTACAGTCGGTGCTTTGGGCATTCCCTGTGAGACCAGTATTAGTTTCCGCTACACCTCTGCAGGTTCAGTTTATTCCTTGGACCTTCACATTGACGATGAAACATAGAAATGGCATCGGAATTAAATACAAAAGGCACAATGCCGCCTTAAGTACAAGTATAGAGACTCTTCTTACAGTCGGTGCTTTGAGCATTCCCTGAGAGACCAGTATTAGTTTCCGCTACACCTCTGCAGATTCAGTTTATTCCTTGGACCTTCACATTGACGATGAAACAGAGAAATGGCATCGGAATTAAATACAAAAGCCACAATGCCGCATTAAGTACAAGAATAGAGACTCTTCTTACAGTCGGTGCTTTGAGCATTCCCAGTGAGACCAGTATTAGTTTCCAATACACCACTGCAGGTTCAATGTATTTCTTGGAACTTCACATTGACGATGAAACACAGAAATCGCATCGGAATTAAATACAAAAGGCACAATTCCGCCTTAAGTACAAGAATAGAGCCTCTTCTTACAGTCGGTGCTTTGAGCATTCCCTGTGAGACCAGTATTAGTTTCCGCTACACCTCTGCAGGTTCAGATTATTCCTTGGACCTTCACATTGACGATGAAACACAGATATGGCATCGGAATTAAATACAAAAGTCTCAATGCGCCTTAAGTACAAGAATAGAGACTCTTCTTACAGTCGGTATTTTGAGCATTCCCTGTGAGACCAGTATTAGTTTCCGCTACCCCTCTGCAGGTTCAGTTTATTCCTTGGACCTTCACATTGACGATGAGACACAGAAATGGCATCGGAATGAAATACAAAAAGCACAATGCCGCATTAGTACAAGAATAGAGACTCTTGTTACAGTCGGTGCTTTGAGCATTCCCTGTGAGACCAGTATTAGTTTCCGCTACACCTCTGCAGGTTCAGTTTATTCCTTGGACCTTCACATTGACGATGAAACACAGAAATGGCATCGGAATTAAATACAAAAGGCACAATGCCGCCTTAAGTACATGAATAGAGACTCTTCTTACAGTCGGTGCTTTGAGCATTCCCTGTGAGACCAGTATTAGTTTCCGCTACACCTCTGCAGGTTCAGTTTATTCCTTGTACATTCACATTGACGATGAAACACAGAAATGGCATCGGAATTAAATACAAAAGGCACAATGCCGCCTTAAGTACAAGAATTGAGACTCTTCTTAAAGTCGGTGCCTTGAGCATTCCCTGTGAGACCACTATTAGTTTCCGCTACACCTCTGCCGGTTCAGTTTATTCCTTGGACCTTCACATTGCCGATGAAACACAGAAATGGCATCGGAATTAAATACAAAAGGCACAATGCCGCCTTAAGTACAAGAATAGAGACTCTTGTTACAGTCGGTGCTTTGAGCATTCCCTGTGAGACCAGTATTAGTTTCCGCTACACCTCTGCAGGTTCAGTTTATTCCTTGGACCTTCACTTTGACGATGAAACACAGAAATCGCATCGGAATTAAATACAAAAGGCACAATGCGCCTTAAGTACAAGAATAGAGACTCTTCTTACAGTCGGTGCTTTGAGCATTCCCTGTGTGACCAGTATTAGTTTCCGATACACCTCTGCAGGTTCAGTTTATTCCTTAGACCTTCACATTGACGATGAAACACAGAAATGGCACAGGAATTAAACACAAAAGGCACAATGCCGCCTTAAGTACAAGAATAGAGACTCTTCTTAAAGTCGGTGCCTTGAGCATTCCCTGTGAGACCAGTATTAGTTTCCGCTACACCTCTGCAGGTTCAGTTTATTCCTTGGACCTTCACATTGACGATGAAACACAGAAATGGCATCGGAATTAAATACAAAAGGCACAATGCCGCCTTAAGTACAAGAATAGAGACTCTTCTTACAGTCGGTGATTTGAGCATTCCCTGTGAGACCAGTATTAGTTTCCGATACACCACTGCAGGTTCAATGTATTCCTTGGATTTTCACATTAACGATGAAACACAGAAATGGCATCGGAATTAAATACAAAAGGCACAATGCCGCCTTAAGTACAAGAATAGAGACTATTCTTGCAGTGAGTGCTTTGAGCATTCCCTCTGAGACCAGTATTAGTTTCCGCTACACCTCTGCAGGTTCAGTTTATTCCTTGGACCTTCACATTGACGATGAAACACAGAAATGGCATCCGAATTAAATACAAAAGGCACAATGCCGCCTTGGGTACAAGAATAGAGACTCTTCTTACAGTCGGTGCTTTGAGCATTCCCTGTGAGACCAGTATTAGTTTCCGCTACACCTCTGCAGGTTCAGTTTATTCCTTGGACCTTCACATTGTCGATGAAACACATAAATGGAATCGGAATTAAATACAAAAGGCACAATGCCGCCCTAAGTACAAGAATAGAGACTCTACTTACAGTCGGTGTTTTGAGCATTCCCTGTGAGACCAGTATTAGTTTCCGGTACGCCACTGCAGGTTCAAGGTATTCCTTGGAACTTCACATTGACGTTGAAACACAGAAATCGCATCGGTATTTACGACAAAAGGCACAATGCCGCCTTAAGTACAAGAATAGAGACTCTTCTTCCAGTCGGTGCTTTGAGCATTCCCTGTGAGACCAGTATTAGTTTCCGCTACACCTCTGCAGGTTCCGTTTATTCCTTGTACATTCACATTGACGATGAAACACAGAAATGGCATCGGAATTAAATACAAAAGGCACAATGCCGCCTTAAGTACATGAATAGAGACTATTCTTACAGTCAGTGCTTCGAGCATTCCCTGTGAGACCAGTATTAGTTTCCGCTACACCTCTGCAGGTTCAGTTTATTCTTTGGACCTTCACATTGACGATGAAACACAGAAATGGCATCGGAATTAAATACAAAAGGCACAATGCCGCCTTAAGTACAAGATTAGAGACTCTTCTTACAGTCGGTGCTTTGAGCATTCCCTGTGTGACCAGTATTAGTTTCCGATACACCACTGCAAGTTCAATGTATTCCTTGGACCTTCGCATTGACGATGAAACACAGAAATCGCATCGATATTAAATACAATAGGCACAATGCCGCCTTAGGTACAAGAATAGAGACTCTTCTTACAGTCGGTGCTTTGAGCATTCCCTGTGAGACCAGTATTAGTTTCCGATACACCACTGCTGGTTCAATGTATTCCTTGGATCTTCACATTTACGATGAAACACAGAAATCGCATCAGAATTAAATACAAAAGGCACAATGACGCCTTAAGTACAAGAATAGAGACTCTTCTTACAGTCGGTGCTTTGAGCATTCCCTGTGAGACCAGGATTAGTTTCCGCTACACCACTGCAGCTTCAGTTTATTCCTTGGACCTTCACATTGACGATGAAACACAGAAATGGCATCGGAATTAAATACAAAAGCACAATGCCGCCTTAAGTACAAGAATAGAGACTCTTCTTACTGTCGGTGCTTTGAGCATTCCCTGTGAGACCAGTATTAGTTTCCGCTACACCTCTGCAGGTTCAGTTTATTCCTTGGGCCTTCACATTGACGATGAAACACAGAAATCGCATCGGAATTAAATACAAAAGGCACAATGCCGCCTTAAGTACAAGAATAGAGACTCTTCTTACAGTCGGTGCTTTGAGCATTCCCTGTGAGACCAGTATTAGTTTCCGATACACCACTGCAGGTTCAATGTATTCCTTGGAACTTCACATTGACGATGAAACACAGAAATCGCATCGGAATTAAATACAAAAGGCACAATGCCGCCTTAAGTACAAGAATAGAGACTCTTCTTACAGTCGGTGCTTTGAGCATTCCCTGTGAGACCAGTTTTAGTTTCCGGTACCCCTCTGCAGGTTCAGTTTATTCCTTGGACCTTCACATTGACGATGAGACACAGAAATGGCATCGGAATTAAATACAAAAGGCACAATACCGCATTAGTACAAGAATAGAGACTCCTCTTACAGTCGGTGATTTGAGCATTCCCTGTGAGACCAGTATTAGTTTCCGCTACACCTCTGCAGGTTCAGTTTATTCCTTGGACCTTCACATTGACGATGAAACACAGAAATGGCATCGGAATTAAATACAAAAGGCACAATGCGCCTTAAGTACAAGAATAGAGACTCTTCTTACAGTCGGTGCTTTGAGCATTCCCTGTGAGACCAGTATTAGTTTCCGATTCACCTCTGCAGGTTCAGTTTATTCCTTGGACCTTCACATTGACGAAGAAACACAGAAATGGCATTGGAATTAAATACAAAAGGCACAATGCCGCCTTAAGTACAAGAATAGAGACTCTTCTTACAGTCGGTGTTTTGAGCATTCCCTGTGAGACCAGTGTTAGTTTCCGCTACACCTCTGCAGGTTCAGTTCATTCCTTGGACCTTCACATTGACGATGAAACACAGAAATGGCACGGAATTAAATACAAAAGGCACAATGCCGCCTTAAGTACAAGAATAGAGAGTCTTCTTACAGTCGGTGCTTTGAGCATTCCCTGTGAGATCAGTATTAGTTTCCGATACACCACTGCAGGTTCAATGTATTCCTTGGAACTTCACATTGACGATGAAACACAGAAATCGCATCGGAATTAAATACAAAAGGCACAATGCCGCCTTAAGTACAAGAATAGAGACTCTTATTACAGTCGGTGCTTTGAGCATTCCCTGTGAGACCAGTATTAGTTTCCGCTACACCTCTGCAGGTTCAGTTTATTCCTTGGACCTTCACATTGACGATGCAACACAGAAATGGCATCGGAATAAATACAAAATGCACAATGCGCCTTAAGTACAAGAATAGAGACTCTTCTTACAGTCGGTGCTTTGAGCATTCCCTGTGAGACCAGTATTAGTTTCCGATTCACCTCTGCAGGTTCAGTTTATTCCTTGGACCTTCACATTGATGATGAAACACAGAAATGGCATCGGAAATAAATACAAAACGCACAATGCCGCCTTAAGTACAAGAAGAGAGACTCTTCTTACAGTCGGTGCTTTGAGCATTCCCTGTGAGACCAGTATTAGTTTCCGCTACACCTCTGCAGGTTCAGTTTATTCCTTAGACCTTCACATTGACGATGAAACACAGAAATCGCATCGGAATTAAATACAAAAGGCACGATGCCACCTTAAGTGCAAGAAAAGAGACTCTTCTTACAGTCGGTGCTTTGAGCATTTCCTGTGAGACCAGTATTAGTTACCGCTACACCTCTGCAGGTTCAGTTTATTCCTTGGACCTTCCCATTGGCGATGAAACACAGAAATGGCATCGGAATTAGATACAAAACGCACAATGCCGCCTTAAGTACAAGAATAGAGACTCTTCTTACAGTCGGTGCTTTGAGCATTCCCTGTGGGACCAGTATTAGTTTCCGATACACCACTGCAGGTTCCATGTATTCCTTGGACCTTCACATTGACGATGAAACACAGAAATCACATCGGAATTAAATACAAAAGGCACAATGCCGCCTTAAGTACAAAAATAGAGACTCTTCTTACAGTCGGTGCTTTGAGCATTCCCTGTGAGACCAGTATTAGTTTCCGCTACACCTCTGCAGGTTCAGTTTATTCCTTGGACCTTCACATTGACGATGAAACACAGAAATCGCATCGGAATTAAATACAAAAGGCACAATGCCGCCTTAAGTTCAAGAATAGAGGCCCTTTTTACAGTCGGTGCTTTGAGCATTCCCTGTGAGACCAGTATTAGTTTCTAATACACCACTGCAGGTTCAATGTATTACTTGGAACTTCACATTGACGATGAAACACAGAAATCGCATCGGAATCAAATACAAAAGGCACAATGCCGCCTTAACTACAAGAATAGAGACTCTTCTTACAGTCGGTCCGTTGAGCATTCCGTGTGAGACCAGTATTAGTTTCCGCTACACCTCTGCAGGTTCAATGAATTCCTTGGAACTTCACATTGACGATGAAACACAGAAATCGCATCGGAATCAAATATAAAAGGCACAATGCCGCCTTAAGTACAAGAATAGAGACTCTTAATACAGTCGGTGCTTTGAGCATTCCCTGTGAGACCAGTATTAGTTTCTGATACACCTCTGCAGGTTCAGTTTATTCCTTAGACCTTCACATTGACGATGAAACACAGAAATGGTATCGGAATTAAATACAAAACTCACAATGCCGCCTTAAGTACAAGAATAGAGCCTCTTCTTTAAGTCGGTGCATTGAGCATTCCCTGTGAGACCAGTATTAGTTTCCGATACACCACTGCAGGTTCAACGTATTCCTTGGACCTTCACATTGACGATGAAACACAGAAATGGCATCGGAATTAAATACAAAAGGCACAATGCCGCCTTAAGTACGAGATTAGAGACTCTTCTTACAGTCGGTGCTTTGAGCATTCCCTGTGAGACCACTTTTAGTTTCCGCCACCCCTCTGCAGGTTCAGTTTATTCCTTGGACCTTCACATTGACGATGAGACACAGAAATGGCATCGGAATTAAATACAAAAGGCACAATGCCGCCTTAAGTACAAGAATAGAGACTCTTCTTACAGTCGGTGCTTTGAGCATTTCCTGTGAGACCAGTATCTGTTTCCGCTACACCTCTGCAGGTTCAGTTTATTCCTTGGACCTTCACATTGACGATGAAACACAGAAATGGCATCGGAATTAAATACAAAAGGCACAATGCGCCTTAAGTACAAGAATAGAGACTCTTCTTAAAGTCGGTGCTTTGAGCATTCCCTGTGAGACCAGTATTAGTTTCCGATTCACCTCTGCAGGTTCAGTTTATTCCTTAGACCTTCACATTGACGATGAATCACAGAAATCGCATCGGAATTAAATACAAAAGGCACGATGCCACCTTAAGTACAAGAATAGAGACTCATCTTACAGTCGGTGCTTTGAGCATTCCCTGTGAGATCAGTATTAGTTTCCGATACACCACTGCAGGTTCAATGTATTCCTTGGAACTTCACATTGACGAAGAAACACAAAAATCGCATCGGAATTAAATACAAAAGGCACAATGCCGCCTTAAGTACAAGAACAGAGACTCTTCTTACAGTCGGTGCTTTGAGCATTCCCTGTGAGACCAGTATTAGTTTCCACTACACCTCTGCTGCTTCAGTTTATTCCTTGGACCTTCACATTGACGATGAAACACAGAAATGGCATCGGAAATAAATACAAAACGCACAATGCCGCCTTAAGTACAAGAATAGAGACTCTTCTTACAGTCGGTGCTTTGAGCATTCCCTGTGAGACCAGTATTAGTTTCCGCTACACCTCTGCAGGTTCAGTTTATTCCTTAGACCTTCACATTGACGATGAAACACAGAAATCGCATCGGAATTAAATACAAAAGGCACGATGCCACCTTAAGTGCAAGAAAAGAGACTCTTCTTACAGTCGGTGTTTTGAGCATTTCCTGTGAGACCAGTATTAGTTACCGCTACACCTCTGCAGGTTCAGTTTATTCCTTGGACCTTCCCATTGACGATGAAACACAGAAATGGCATCGGAATTAGATACAAAACGCACAATGCCGCCTTAAGTACAAGAATAGAGACTCTTCTTACAGTCGGTGCTTTGAGCATTCCCTGTGGGACCAGTATTAGTTTCCGATACACCACTGCAGGTTCCATGTATTCCTTGGACCTTCACATTGACGATGAAACACAGAAATCACATCGGAATTAAATACAAAAGGCACAATGCCGCCTTAAGTACAAGAATAGAGACTCTTCTTACAGTCGGTGCTTTGAGCATTCCCTGTGAGACCAGTAATAGTTTCCGCTACACCTTATAAAGGCACATTTGCATGCCGAGCGTGAGTTTCCTCGGAAACGCGAGATATTAATTAAATAATTAATCTGTGAGAAATAAATAAAGCCTATGGCACACAACTGCAGCGCTGTGTCGCTGATAAAACAAAAGTACATTTTCGTTAGTCGTATGTTTGATTAAAAAAAAAGTAGAGCTCTCGTTGAAGTGGTGCGAGAAGCACGTATTTTAGTTTATTGTCTGGCACACCGCCATATTTCATGATATAGAAAATTGCAACCATACTAGGCACTCGATTCTGTAAAGAATTTATATTTATAAAAGTAAGTAGGATTATGAACTGTAGGCTTATTCATTGAATATATCTGATTTAACTAACTGTGTAATTTTTTGTTTAGTAGACAATCACCTCTGTACGACGTTTTGGCATGGCTGGCAAATTATTGTAATATTGAGATTTAGATTATGAGTCCGCACCTACCGCAGCAGTCTTTGGAAACGATTTAATTACGAAGTCCGATTATTTCAGTTTATTTCACGGTCAACTACGAGTAACATTGCCTTTACGAAAAAGCCATTGTCAAGCGTCTGATACCGAATAATCAAAACCTGACGACTCATAGGAGAGCCAATCAGACAGATAAAAATAATTAATATTTCATTTTAATTTTATTTTATTTTATTTATTTTATATTGGCGACTGCGTGTCGGACTTGTTATTTTGTCATTTGTTACATTGTTCTCTTTGTTTCATGTGAAAAATCAACCTTCTGGTCCTGGACTTGACTATATGAGAAATAAAAAAATCAGAAGATATTTGCCAATTATAAAATTTTGCGGGAAGACGCAAAGAAGCTTCCAGCAAAATAAGGTAAGACGCAGCATATTTGCATTAGCAGGCTTGACCAGACGTATAATTCAGTGTATTAGCTTTTCAGTAAAATTCTGTAGTGTTTCTTTTCCGCATAACAGTTTCAGTGATAAATTCCATTCTCAGTATTTTTCCTTAAACAATAACGTATGCAACAATACCAATACACGAGTGTACAATATGGCCGACTTCTGTACGATATCATGTAACATGGCCAGCAGCCATTACCAATAATCTCAAATTCAGTTTATATTTTTAAATTAACAGACAGCCATTGTTGCTACGACCGATTCATGCTCAACTGCATTTTATTTTAAAACCAGTGTCAAACATTAATTTCTTGAAATATATAGCACGTGTGGCATGGTAATAACTAGAAAACAATACGCAAAAATGGAACAGCAAAGACGTACTATTCAGACGCAATCCGACTCGGACGAGAGACAAATGTTAGAAAATGACTTTACGACAGCAACCGGTAGTGACGATACATCAAATATTGACGCAAGTGTCAACGGAAATTTTGACAATAGGCCGTCCACCACAAAAATTTCAAAGTCTCAGTCAGAGCCCATGTTAATACATGACGTCACGTCTAATGACGCGGCGGGGGCAGAGACCTTGCAAACAGTAAACATTGCCAACATGTTACAAATGCTAATGAAACAAAACGCAGAAAATATGGCAACCTTAAGGATGCAGAACGCGGAAAACATGGCAACCTTAAAGACACAAAATGAACAGTTAAAGACACAAAATGACGAAATTAAATCTGATCTCATAGCAATCAAGGCATGTAATGACACTTTGTGTAAACGTGTGGAACTTATAGACGCCACACTGACCGAACAGATGACTGAACTCAGTACGAAATTTTCCAAGCTTAATACGAGACAAGAAAAGGCTACAAATGACGTAGCACTTTTACAGAAACAATTAAAAAACCTTAATGTCACGTGTGAAGCTCTTACTGAACAAATTCAAACATATCCTTCAGTACACGACAACCTTGAAAAACGAATTACTGACGTGCAGAATAAATTTGACGATGTTGAACAACACCTGACTGACATCTTACAATCTGATGCCACAGCTCATTTTCAAAATATTAATAAAGAATTTCATGATTGGGTAGAGAACAAAGACAAACATTTTGATAGATGCATACGTGAAAATTTACCAACAATTGTGCACGACTCCGTAGCGGAATACATCACTAATAACAAACAGCTGATTAGTGACGCAGTACAATCCGTCACTGCACCCATGAGACAATTCACCGATCAACCACAGTCTGAATGTAACGAAAATATCAGTCAAAATGTACAGTTCAGAAATCAATATACATTCGAGTATGACGCACACATACCGCACACAACATACACACAAGAACAAAACACACCACGACTACAACACATACCACGACGTGCAACCACAAACACAAGCTATTATCATGGTAAACCACAGCAACATTATCGTAATTACTCGCCAGCTGAGCATTGCAGTAATTACAGTGGAACAAATCCATATCATAATGCAAAGGAAGAAGAAAGCTTAATAAAACACAGGCAATTTCAGGCTTTTATCCCAGAGAAACGAACCATTCATCCGGTGATTTTTCTTAAATCTTTTAGTAACGCATTTCCACGCACTTGGAGTGACCGGAAAAAGATTTCATATATTGTCGGTTACATCCAAGGCGATGCAGCTGTCTGGGCATACAGTCAAGCTGACGTATGTACCACGTACAGTGAGTTTGAGCGTGCCTTTCTGAACAAATTCTGGTCGCAATCCGTCCAGGAGCGACTCAGGAGACAAATTTTAGAACCTGAAACTTTTAACAGTAAAAATGGTAACTTACGCAGATATTTTGAAAAATACTTGAACATGGGACATTTTTTAGACGAACCAGTCGCAACACGTGATATACTCCGAGCGTTGAAGGCCAAATTGCCTTTCAACATTAAGAAAAAACTTCTACATATCCCAGATGACGATTCAGATTATTTTTTAACAGCTTTAGATTCGGTTGACATGTTACTTGAAGATCAGCGCTTCGCGCGGCAAAACAGCAGCCACAATGTTTACACTAGTGGTATGCAAAACATGCAGGCTTGCCAACACAATTCTGGCGCGCCCACAGTTGGATACGCGGTACAACAAAAACAGCAAACTCACATGCCGTCTCAGTACGGAAATCAAAATCAACACGCGTATTCCAATACGAACAATAGTTACAACAGTAATAACATTTCATGCGGCAATCCATACAAAAGGCACCGCGGTAATAACTGCAACGGTAACAACGGATACAAAGGTAATAACAAAAACACAAACAGAAATAGAAATAATAATAACTACGAGCCAAGACAGCATCAAGGTTGGACTCGTAACGATCAGTACTTTCATTCAAACTCTGCTTTACCACAGCAGCCACCAGGTCAAAATTGGAGCATACCTTACGACCGACAGGTAAGTTATAATGCGCAACAGCAACAACAACCGCAAAAGTTTGGAGATCATAATAGGCAATATCCGAATGTGAATATAATAGAAATGACACCTGATGCACAACCTCAATCTGTGTCAGTACCTAGTACAAATGATAATCCAACAAACTAGAAACAGTCACTACTTTGCCCCAGGTCGTGGCTGAAGAATCCTTGGGGGGCGGCTTCAATGTTAATCAGTTATTTGACACCACACTTGAACAACAGAATAATGATATGCCGAGTAATTCTAAACAAAAACTACCTGTTTTATTTATAAGATACAACCACAATAACAATATATCAGATGAACTTTTACAAGACAGTACACAATGTCGTTTAAACACAAATGAAATTGTTTTAGCATCCACTACTGGTGTAGTAGGTGGGATTCCAACTACTATTATCCTAGATACAGGTGCAGCTGTGAGCGTTTTATCTTTTAATTTTTATAAAAAGATGTGTGAATTGGAACCTGTGCCTGAGTTTCCTGCCCAAAACTGTAAAATAACTACTGCACTAGGTAATAAGTCATGTAGGGTTACGAAGCAAGTTTTTGTAAACGTTAAAATAGGTAATGGATCCGTACAATGGCCATTCCTGGTTGTACAAAACCTTGTGACAAATTGCATATTAGGAATAGATATTATGAGCGAGAAGGACTGCATTATAGACTTCTCCAAAGGTAAATGTATTTTAAATGATAAAAGCAGGGTAATTATTATTGATTTGGACAGGAGAACTCTAAAGCATGACAAACACTGTACTGGGTACAAGGTTCAGTTAGTACTTAACAAAGACATTCAACACATGCAAACACACTCATCTGACGCAGAGCTAATGGACTTGAAAACATTGCTTGATCATAAGATAAGTGAAGCTACAGCTCTCAGTGTACATGAACGTATAAAACTACAGGAAGTGTTATCCGAATATTTACAAGTTTTTACCAAACGATTAGGTGTTATCAACACGTATGTGTACAAGATTGAAGTTAAGCCTCACAAGATCTTCTACCATAAGACATATAACGTACCGTTATCTCAACGACCTGCTGTGTGGCAAGAACTAAAACAAATTACAACATAGATTATAAGTAGTATAGAAATTTTCATTTCAGCGGTTCCAGAGTCGCAGTTGAAGACAGAAGAACTTTTCTTTCAACGCCGCGGTTCCACCGAGAAGACTGAATATTAAAGTAAAATTTATGATTACGTAGCAGTGAATGATATATAAATTTTTCACGGAACATTTGTGACTGTAGGTACCACTGACTTGCTATGACACCTGACGAACCGACAGACGTCATCTGTGAAGCGATCTTTTACTTCGAGAAATAGATTAGACGCACATCTCTCAGCAAGAAAAGCATCTACCAGTAGTCAAGGCCACACAGACACACTACACACACGCACAAAACGCGAGGAATCGAACATTTTCTCTCTCTTACTATTTTGAATATTTATTGAGTAGTGAAAACGCCTGGTCTTGCCTACTGATGTAATGAATGTTGTGTCTAACCTATCTTAATTTCAGATGACATCACAAAAAACATCGATAATATCCCAGCAAAACCGCTAAAGAGGATGTAAATATCTGCAATTCATGTAATCAAATATGACACAATGTAATAACCTATAGCTATGTAATGATGATGTAAACATGTTTATGCGCAACTGTATTATGTTTATGCTAAGAAAATATGTGACGTGTGTATGTATTATTACTTATGTTTTTTTTAAACTGATGTATAATGTAACTGTTACTGTGTGAAAATTTGAACGATAACGAGAGCCAAAATGTGAAAAACTTTTAAAAAAAAAAAAAAAAAAAAAAATTGCGTAGTGAACCACTATTCACGGACATTAACGTACATTACTAAGTCTGCAACTACGCAGAAACCTATGTGAAAGAAACTGTTAATGACATTCATGATGCATCGTACCTTTGTTAACGCGATGAACGATTTCTTCGATGAGTAACCACGAACATTTAGGTGAGCTATATTTAAAAAAAAAACTGAATATGTGAAGTGCATAATTCGTGCATCGTCTAGCGACATTACTACAGTACCCAACTTCAAGATGTTAACTGGATTAAATGGACACAAAGTGCCTGTCCAGAAAACAACACGACGGGTGGAAGAATTTTGGTTGGAACTTCAGGGAATGAAATGTTCTCGAAATGTGACGGACACGCTTACCTGGACTGTCCAAGGATCGACGCCAGCTATGTGCCGTCCGAGGTTCTGCAACCAAGCTTCCACGGAATATCGAAAACGAACTGCATATGGACTAATTACTCGACGGGTCACGTCTGATCTGTAATAAACAATGCTTTTTGTCACAACGAACTGCATCACAACGACTATAATGGAAATAGGAAATGGACATGCTTATGTATCAATCACGTTGTTATACAACGATGTTACTGTGATCAAAAAAACTTTACCACGACGATACTAACCTGTAAAAAATTATTGTGCAGCAGATGAATATGAACTGTGATAACGACACCATGTGTAAAGGTCAACGCACCTGAAAAATACGGACATTTTTCTTTGAAGCATTTCATTGCAATGCTATGTAACTAAGAACATTCAACAATCTAAAGTTGTATTGTATTATAACAAATATTGTAATTTTAAAACTAAGTTACCTGTCATAGAATGTAGTCTTCATATGTAATCTTGGTGGAATATTTTCTTTGTGCAACGACTAAGAAATGCGCGCGCACACGAACAATATGAACTGCAATACTGTGCCGCGTGATCTAAATTTACGAAATAACGGCAGTGCCGTAGTTACACAGACGCTTCTGCGCATGCGCGCACTCTGTTTTGCCAACATAAGAACTTTTTCGGCGCACGCGCGTCATTCAAATTTTGTGTATAATATACAGTATAATGTAAGTCATGTAAATAGTTGTAGATAACTTAGATTTTCTTGTGCCTTTAGGTGAATTGCTCGCCTGCAGGTGTGTCCTTTCGCCTCGCAATTCAGGGGGCAATATAAAGGCACATTTGCATGCCGAGCGTGAGTTTCCTCGGAAACGCGAGATATTAATTAAATAATTAATCTGTGAGAAATAAATAAAGCCTATGGCACACAACTGCAGCGCTGTGTCGCTGATAAAACAAAAGTACATTTTCGTTAGTCGTATGTTTGATTAAAAAAAAAGTAGAGCTCTCGTTGAAGTGGTGCGAGAAGCACGTATTTTAGTTTATTGTCTGGCACACCGCCATATTTCATGATATAGAAAATTGCAACCATACTAGGCACTCGATTCTGTAAAGAATTTATATTTATAAAAGTAAGTAGGATTATGAACTGTAGGCTTATTCATTGAATATATCTGATTTAACTAACTGTGTAATTTTTTGTTTAGTAGACAATCACCTCTGTACGACGTTTTGGCATGGCTGGCAAATTATTGTAATATTGAGATTTAGATTATGAGTCCGCACCTACCGCAGCAGTCTTTGGAAACGATTTAATTACGAAGTCCGATTATTTCAGTTTATTTCACGGTCAACTACGAGTAACATTGCCTTTACGAAAAAGCCATTGTCAAGCGTCTGATACCGAATAATCAAAACCTGACGACTCATAGGAGAGCCAATCAGACAGATAAAAATAATTAATATTTTATAATATTTTATTTTATTTTATTTTATTTTATTTATTTTATAACCTCTGCAGGTTTAGTTTATTCCTTGGACCTTCACATTGACGATGAAACACAGAAATCGCATCGGAATTAAATACAAAAGTCACAATGCCGCCTTCAGTTCAAGAATAGAGACCCTTTTTACAGTCGGTGCTTTGAGCATTCCCTGTGAGACCAGTATTAGTTTCTAATACACCACTGCAGGTTCAATGTATTCCTTGGAACTTCACATTGACGAAGAAACACAGAAATCGCATCGGAATCAAATACAAAAGGCACAATGCCGCCTTAAGTACAAGAATAGAGACTCTTCTTACAGTCGGTCCTTTGAGCATTCCGTGTGAGACCAGTATTAGTTTCCGATACACCTCTGCCGGTTCAGTTTATTCCTTGGACATTCACATTGAGGATGAAACACAGAAATGGCATCGGAATTAAATACAAAAGGCACAATGCCGCCTTAAGTACAAGAATAGAGACTCTTCTTACAGTCGGTGCTTTGAGCCTTCCCTGTGAGAGCAGTATTAGTTTCCGATACACCACTGCAGGTTCAATGTAATCCTTGGACCTTCACATTGACGATGAAACACAGAAATCGCATCGGAATTAAATACAAAACGCACAATGCCGCCTTAAGTACAAGAATAGAGACCCTTCTTACAGTCGGTGCTTTGAGCATTCCCTGTGAGACCAGTATTAGTTTCCGCTACACCTCTGCAGGTTCAATGAATTCCTTGGAACTTCACATTGACGATGAAACACAGAAATCGCAACGGAATCAAAAACAAGAGGCACAATGCCGCCTTAAGTACAAGAATAGAGACTCTTCTTACAGTCGGTGCTTTGAGCATTCCCTGTGAGACCAGTATTTGTTTCCGATACACCTCTGCAGGTTCAGTTTATTCCTTGGACCTTCACATTGACGATGAAACACAGAAATGGCATCGGAATTAAATACAAAAGGCACAATGCCGCCTTAAGTACAAGAATAGAGACTCTTCTTACAGTCGGGGCTTTGAGCATTCCCTGTGAGACCAGTATTAGTTTCCGATGCACCACTGCAGGTTCAATGTATTTCTTGGACCTTCACATTGACGATGAAACACAGAAATCGCATCGGAATTAAATACAAAAGGCACATTGCCGCCTTAAGTACAAGAATAGAGACTGTTCTTACAGTCGGATGTTTGAGCATTCCCTGTGAGACCAGTATTAGTTTCCGATACACCACTGCAGGTTCAATGTATTCCTTGGAACTTCACATTGACGATGAAACACAGAAATCGCATCGGAATCAAATATAAAAGGCACAATGCCGCCTTAAGTACAAGAATAGAGACTCTTAATACAGTCGGTGCTTTGAGCATTCCCTGTGAGACCAGTATTAGTTTCTGATACACCTCTGCAGTTTCAGTTTATTCCTTGGACCTTCACATTGACGATGAAACACAGAAATGGCATCGGAATTAAATACAAAACTCACAATGCCGCCTTAAGTACAAGAATAGAGCCTCTTCTTAAAGTCGGTGCATTGAGCATTCCCTGTGAGACCAGTATTAGTTTCCGATACACCACTGCAGGTTCAACGTATTCCTTGGACCATCACATTGACGATGAAACACAGAAATCGCATCGGAATTAAATACAAAAGGCACAATGCCGCCTTAAGTACAAGAATAGAGACTGTTCTTACAGTCGGATCTTTGAGCATTCCCTGTGAGACCAGTATTAGTTTCCGATACACCACTGCAGGTTCAATGTATTCCTTGGAACTTCACATTGACGATGAAACACAGAAATCGCATCGGAATTAAATACAAAAGGCACAATGCCGCCTTAAGTACAAGAATAGAGACTCTTCTTACAGTCGGTGCTTTGAGCATTCCCTGTGAGACCAGTTTTAGTTTCCGGTACCCCTCTGCAGGTTCAGTTTATTCCTTGGACCTTCACATTGACGATGAGACACAGAAATGGCATCGGAATTAAATACAAAAGGCACAATACCGCATTAGTACAAGAATAGAGACTCCTCTTACAGTCGGTGATTTGAGCATTCCCTGTGAGACCAGTATTAGTTTCCGCTACACCTCTGCAGGTTCAGTTTATTCCTTGGACCTTCACATTGACGATGAAACACAGAAATGGCATCGGAATTAAATACAAAAGGCACAATGCGCCTTAAGTACAAGAATAGAGACTCTTCTTACAGTCGGTGCTTTGAGCATTCCCTGTGAGACCAGTATTAGTTTCCGATTCACCTCTGCAGGTTCAGTTTATTCCTTGGACCTTCACATTGACGAAGAAACACAGAAATGGCATTGGAATTAAATACAAAAGGCACAATGCCGCCTTAAGTACAAGAATAGAGACTCTTCTTACAGTCGGTGTTTTGAGCATTCCCTGTGAGACCAGTGTTAGTTTCCGCTACACCTCTGCAGGTTCAGTTCATTCCTTGGACCTTCACATTGACGATGAAACACAGAAATGGCACGGAATTAAATACAAAAGGCACAATGCCGCCTTAAGTACAAGAATAGAGAGTCTTCTTACAGTCGGTGCTTTGAGCATTCCCTGTGAGATCAGTATTAGTTTCCGATACACCACTGCAGGTTCAATGTATTCCTTGGAACTTCACATTGACGATGAAACACAGAAATCGCATCGGAATTAAATACAAAAGGCACAATGCCGCCTTAAGTACAAGAATAGAGACTCTTATTACAGTCGGTGCTTTGAGCATTCCCTGTGAGACCAGTATTAGTTTCCGCTACACCTCTGCAGGTTCAGTTTATTCCTTGGACCTTCACATTGACGATGCAACACAGAAATGGCATCGGAATAAATACAAAATGCACAATGCGCCTTAAGTACAAGAATAGAGACTCTTCTTACAGTCGGTGCTTTGAGCAATCCCTGTGAGACCAGTATTAGTTTCCGATTCACCTCTGCAGGTTCAGTTTATTCCTTGGACCTTCACATTGATGATGAAACACAGAAATGGCATCGGAAATAAATACAAAACGCACAATGCCGCCTTAAGTACAAGAAGAGAGACTCTTCTTACAGTCGGTGCTTTGAGCATTCCCTGTGAGACCAGTATTAGTTTCCGCTACACCTCTGCAGGTTCAGTTTATTCCTTAGACCTTCACATTGACGATGAAACACAGAAATCGCATCGGAATTAAATACAAAAGGCACGATGCCACCTTAAGTGCAAGAAAAGAGACTCTTCTTACAGTCGGTGCTTTGAGCATTTCCTGTGAGACCAGTATTAGTTACCGCTACACCTCTGCAGGTTCAGTTTATTCCTTGGACCTTCCCATTGGCGATGAAACACAGAAATGGCATCGGAATTAGATACAAAACGCACAATGCCGCCTTAAGTACAAGAATAGAGACTCTTCTTACAGTCGGTGCTTTGAGCATTCCCTGTGGGACCAGTATTAGTTTCCGATACACCACTGCAGGTTCCATGTATTCCTTGGACCTTCACATTGACGATGAAACACAGAAATCACATTGGAATTAAATACAAAAGGCACAATGCCGCCTTAAGTACAAGAATAGAGACTCTTCTTACAGTCGGTGCTTTGAGCATTCCCTGTGAGACCAGTATTAGTTTCCGCTACACCTCTGCAGGTTCAGTTTATTCCTTGGACCTTCACATTGACGATGAAACACAGAAATCGCATCGGAATTAAATACAAAAGGCACAATGCCGCCTTAAGTTCAAGAATAGAGGCCCTTTTTACAGTCGGTGCTTTGAGCATTCCCTGTGAGACCAGTATTAGTTTCTAATACACCACTGCAGGTTCAATGTATTACTTGGAACTTCACATTGACGATGAAACACAGAAATCGCATCGGAATCAAATACAAAAGGCACAATGCCGCCTTAACTACAAGAATAGAGACTCTTCTTACAGTCGGTCCTTTGAGCATTCCGTGTGAGACCAGTATTAGTTTCCGCTACACCTCTGCAGGTTCAATGAATTCCTTGGAACTTCACATTGACGATGAAACACAGAAATCGCATCGGAATCAAATATAAAAGGCACAATGCCGCCTTAAGTACAAGAATAGAGACTCTTAATACAGTCGGTGCTTTGAGCATTCCCTGTGAGACCAGTATTAGTTTCTGATACACCTCTGCAGGTTCAGTTTATTCCTTAGACCTTCACATTGACGATGAAACACAGAAATGGTATCGGAATTAAATACAAAACTCACAATGCCGCCTTAAGTACAAGAATAGAGCCTCTTCTTAAAGTCGGTGCATTGAGCATTCCCTGTGAGACCAGTATTAGTTTCCGATACACCACTGCAGGTTCAACGTATTCCTTGGACCTTCACATTGACGATGAAACACAGAAATGGCATCGGAATTAAATACAAAAGGCACAATGCCGCCTTAAGTACGAGATTAGAGACTCTTCTTACAGTCGGTGCTTTGAGCATTCCCTGTGAGACCACTTTTAGTTTCCGCCACCCCTCTGCAGGTTCAGTTTATTCCTTGGACCTTCACATTGACGATGAGACACAGAAATGGCATCGGAATTAAATACAAAAGGCACAATGCCGCCTTAAGTACAAGAATAGAGACTCTTCTTACAGTCGGTGCTTTGAGCATTTCCTGTGAGACCAGTATCTGTTTCCGCTACACCTCTGCAGGTTCAGTTTATTCCTTGGACCTTCACATTGACGATGAAACACAGAAATGGCATCGGAATTAAATACAAAAGGCACAATGCGCCTTAAGTACAAGAATAGAGACTCTTCTTAAAGTCGGTGCTTTGAGCATTCCCTGTGAGACCAGTATTAGTTTCCGATTCACCTCTGCAGGTTCAGTTTATTCCTTAGACCTTCACATTGACGATGAATCACAGAAATCGCATCGGAATTAAATACAAAAGGCACGATGCCACCTTAAGTACAAGAATAGAGACTCATCTTACAGTCGGTGCTTTGAGCATTCCCTGTGAGATCAGTATTAGTTTCCGATACACCACTGCAGGTTCAATGTATTCCTTGGAACTTCACATTGACGAAGAAACACAAAAATCGCATCGGAATTAAATACAAAAGGCACAATGCCGCCTTAAGTACAAGAACAGAGACTCTTCTTACAGTCGGTGCTTTGAGCATTCCCTGTGAGACCAGTATTAGTTTCCACTACACCTCTGCTGCTTCAGTTTATTCCTTGGACCTTCACATTGACGATGAAACACAGAAATGGCATCGGAAATAAATACAAAACGCACAATGCCGCCTTAAGTACAAGAATAGAGACTCTTCTTACAGTCGGTGCTTTGAGCATTCCCTGTGAGACCAGTATTAGTTTCCGCTACACCTCTGCAGGTTCAGTTTATTCCTTAGACCTTCACATTGACGATGAAACACAGAAATCGCATCGGAATTAAATACAAAAGGCACGATGCCACCTTAAGTGCAAGAAAAGAGACTCTTCTTACAGTCGGTGTTTTGAGCATTTCCTGTGAGACCAGTATTAGTTACCGCTACACCTCTGCAGGTTCAGTTTATTCCTTGGACCTTCCCATTGACGATGAAACACAGAAATGGCATCGGAATTAGATACAAAACGCACAATGCCGCCTTAAGTACAAGAATAGAGACTCTTCTTACAGTCGGTGCTTTGAGCATTCCCTGTGGGACCAGTATTAGTTTCCGATACACCACTGCAGGTTCCATGTATTCCTTGGACCTTCACATTGACGATGAAACACAGAAATCACATCGGAATTAAATACAAAAGGCACAATGCCGCCTTAAGTACAAGAATAGAGACTCTTCTTACAGTCGGTGCTTTGAGCATTCCCTGTGAGACCAGTAATAGTTTCCGCTACACCTTATAAAGGCACATTTGCATGCCGAGCGTGAGTTTCCTCGGAAACGCGAGATATTAATTAAATAATTAATCTGTGAGAAATAAATAAAGCCTATGGCACACAACTGCAGCGCTGTGTCGCTGATAAAACAAAAGTACATTTTCGTTAGTCGTATGTTTGATTAAAAAAAAAGTAGAGCTCTCGTTGAAGTGGTGCGAGAAGCACGTATTTTAGTTTATTGTCTGGCACACTGCCATATTTCATGATATAGAAAATTGCAACCATACTAGGCACTCGATTCTGTAAAGAATTTATATTTATAAAAGTAAGTAGGATTATGAACTGTAGGCTTATTCATTGAATATATCTGATTTAACTAACTGTGTAATTTTTTGTTTAGTAGACAATCACCTCTGTACGACGTTTTGGCATGGCTGGCAAATTATTGTAATATTGAGATTTAGATTATGAGTCCGCACCTACCGCAGCAGTCTTTGGAAACGATTTAATTACGAAGTCCGATTATTTCAGTTTATTTCACGGTCAACTACGAGTAACATTGCCTTTACGAAAAAGCCATTGTCAAGCGTCTGATACCGAATAATCAAAACCTGACGACTCATAGGAGAGCCAATCAGACAGATAAAAATAATTAATATTTCATTTTAATTTTATTTTATTTTATTTATTTTATATTGGCGACTGCGTGTCGGACTTGTTATTTTGTCATTTGTTACATTGTTCTCTTTGTTTCATGTGAAAAATCAACCTTCTGGTCCTGGACTTGACTATATGAGAAATAAAAAAATCAGAAGATATTTGCCAATTATAAAATTTTGCGGGAAGACGCAAAGAAGCTTCCAGCAAAATAAGGTAAGACGCAGCATATTTGCATTAGCAGGCTTGACCAGACGTATAATTCAGTGTATTAGCTTTTCAGTAAAATTCTGTAGTGTTTCTTTTCCGCATAACAGTTTCAGTGATAAATTCCATTCTCAGTATTTTTCCTTAAACAATAACGTATGCAACAATACCAATACACGAGTGTACAATATGGCCGACTTCTGTACGATATCATGTAACATGGCCAGCAGCCATTACCAATAATCTCAAATTCAGTTTATATTTTTAAATTAACAGACAGCCATTGTTGCTACGACCGATTCATGCTCAACTGCATTTTATTTTAAAACCAGTGTCAAACATTAATTTCTTGAAATATATAGCACGTGTGGCATGGTAATAACTAGAAAACAATACGCAAAAATGGAACAGCAAAGACGTACTATTCAGACGCAATCCGACTCGGACGAGAGACAAATGTTAGAAAATGACTTTACGACAGCAACCGGTAGTGACGATACATCAAATATTGACGCAAGTGTCAACGGAAATTTTGACAATAGGCCGTCCACCACAAAAATTTCAAAGTCTCAGTCAGAGCCCATGTTAATACATGACGTCACGTCTAATGACGCGGCGGGGGCAGAGACCTTGCAAACAGTAAACATTGCCAACATGTTACAAATGCTAATGAAACAAAACGCAGAAAATATGGCAACCTTAAGGATGCAGAACGCGGAAAACATGGCAACCTTAAAGACACAAAATGAACAGTTAAAGACACAAAATGACGAAATTAAATCTGATCTCATAGCAATCAAGGCATGTAATGACACTTTGTGTAAACGTGTGGAACTTATAGACGCCACACTGACCGAACAGATGACTGAACTCAGTACGAAATTTTCCAAGCTTAATACGAGACAAGAAAAGGCTACAAATGACGTAGCACTTTTACAGAAACAATTAAAAAACCTTAATGTCACGTGTGAAGCTCTTACTGAACAAATTCAAACATATCCTTCAGTACACGACAACCTTGAAAAACGAATTACTGACGTGCAGAATAAATTTGACGATGTTGAACAACACCTGACTGACATCTTACAATCTGATGCCACAGCTCATTTTCAAAATATTAATAAAGAATTTCATGATTGGGTAGAGAACAAAGACAAACATTTTGATAGATGCATACGTGAAAATTTACCAACAATTGTGCACGACTCCGTAGCGGAATACATCACTAATAACAAACAGCTGATTAGTGACGCAGTACAATCCGTCACTGCACCCATGAGACAATTCACCGATCAACCACAGTCTGAATGTAACGAAAATATCAGTCAAAATGTACAGTTCAGAAATCAATATACATTCGAGTATGACGCACACATACCGCACACAACATACACACAAGAACAAAACACACCACGACTACAACACATACCACGACGTGCAACCACAAACACAAGCTATTATCATGGTAAACCACAGCAACATTATCGTAATTACTCGCCAGCTGAGCATTGCAGTAATTACAGTGGAACAAATCCATATCATAATGCAAAGGAAGAAGAAAGCTTAATAAAACACAGGCAATTTCAGGCTTTTATCCCAGAGAAACGAACCATTCATCCGGTGATTTTTCTTAAATCTTTTAGTAACGCATTTCCACGCACTTGGAGTGACCGGAAAAAGATTTCATATATTGTCGGTTACATCCAAGGCGATGCAGCTGTCTGGGCATACAGTCAAGCTGACGTATGTACCACGTACAGTGAGTTTGAGCGTGCCTTTCTGAACAAATTCTGGTCGCAATCCGTCCAGGAGCGACTCAGGAGACAAATTTTAGAACCTGAAACTTTTAACAGTAAAAATGGTAACTTACGCAGATATTTTGAAAAATACTTGAACATGGGACATTTTTTAGACGAACCAGTCGCAACACGTGATATACTCCGAGCGTTGAAGGCCAAATTGCCTTTCAACATTAAGAAAAAACTTCTACATATCCCAGATGACGATTCAGATTATTTTTTAACAGCTTTAGATTCGGTTGACATGTTACTTGAAGATCAGCGCTTCGCGCGGCAAAACAGCAGCCACAATGTTTACACTAGTGGTATGCAAAACATGCAGGCTTGCCAACACAATTCTGGCGCGCCCACAGTTGGATACGCGGTACAACAAAAACAGCAAACTCACATGCCGTCTCAGTACGGAAATCAAAATCAACACGCGTATTCCAATACGAACAATAGTTACAACAGTAATAACATTTCATGCGGCAATCCATACAAAAGGCACCGCGGTAATAACTGCAACGGTAACAACGGATACAAAGGTAATAACAAAAACACAAACAGAAATAGAAATAATAATAACTACGAGCCAAGACAGCATCAAGGTTGGACTCGTAACGATCAGTACTTTCATTCAAACTCTGCTTTACCACAGCAGCCACCAGGTCAAAATTGGAGCATACCTTACGACCGACAGGTAAGTTATAATGCGCAACAGCAACAACAACCGCAAAAGTTTGGAGATCATAATAGGCAATATCCGAATGTGAATATAATAGAAATGACACCTGATGCACAACCTCAATCTGTGTCAGTACCTAGTACAAATGATAATCCAACAAACTAGAAACAGTCACTACTTTGCCCCAGGTCGTGGCTGAAGAATCCTTGGGGGGCGGCTTCAATGTTAATCAGTTATTTGACACCACACTTGAACAACAGAATAATGATATGCCGAGTAATTCTAAACAAAAACTACCTGTTTTATTTATAAGATACAACCACAATAACAATATATCAGATGAACTTTTACAAGACAGTACACAATGTCGTTTAAACACAAATGAAATTGTTTTAGCATCCACTACTGGTGTAGTAGGTGGGATTCCAACTACTATTATCCTAGATACAGGTGCAGCTGTGAGCGTTTTATCTTTTAATTTTTATAAAAAGATGTGTGAATTGGAACCTGTGCCTGAGTTTCCTGCCCAAAACTGTAAAATAACTACTGCACTAGGTAATAAGTCATGTAGGGTTACGAAGCAAGTTTTTGTAAACGTTAAAATAGGTAATGGATCCGTACAATGGCCATTCCTGGTTGTACAAAACCTTGTGACAAATTGCATATTAGGAATAGATATTATGAGCGAGAAGGACTGCATTATAGACTTCTCCAAAGGTAAATGTATTTTAAATGATAAAAGCAGGGTAATTATTATTGATTTGGACAGGAGAACTCTAAAGCATGACAAACACTGTACTGGGTACAAGGTTCAGTTAGTACTTAACAAAGACATTCAACACATGCAAACACACTCATCTGACGCAGAGCTAATGGACTTGAAAACATTGCTTGATCATAAGATAAGTGAAGCTACAGCTCTCAGTGTACATGAACGTATAAAACTACAGGAAGTGTTATCCGAATATTTACAAGTTTTTACCAAACGATTAGGTGTTATCAACACGTATGTGTACAAGATTGAAGTTAAGCCTCACAAGATCTTCTACCATAAGACATATAACGTACCGTTATCTCAACGACCTGCTGTGTGGCAAGAACTAAAACAAATTACAACATAGATTATAAGTAGTATAGAAATTTTCATTTCAGCGGTTCCAGAGTCGCAGTTGAAGACAGAAGAACTTTTCTTTCAACGCCGCGGTTCCACCGAGAAGACTGAATATTAAAGTAAAATTTATGATTACGTAGCAGTGAATGATATATAAATTTTTCACGGAACATTTGTGACTGTAGGTACCACTGACTTGCTATGACACCTGACGAACCGACAGACGTCATCTGTGAAGCGATCTTTTACTTCGAGAAATAGATTAGACGCACATCTCTCAGCAAGAAAAGCATCTACCAGTAGTCAAGGCCACACAGACACACTACACACACGCACAAAACGCGAGGAATCGAACATTTTCTCTCTCTTACTATTTTGAATATTTATTGAGTAGTGAAAACGCCTGGTCTTGCCTACTGATGTAATGAATGTTGTGTCTAACCTATCTTAATTTCAGATGACATCACAAAAAACATCGATAATATCCCAGCAAAACCGCTAAAGAGGATGTAAATATCTGCAATTCATGTAATCAAATATGACACAATGTAATAACCTATAGCTATGTAATGATGATGTAAACATGTTTATGCGCAACTGTATTATGTTTATGCTAAGAAAATATGTGACGTGTGTATGTATTATTACTTATGTTTTTTTTAAACTGATGTATAATGTAACTGTTACTGTGTGAAAATTTGAACGATAACGAGAGCCAAAATGTGAAAAACTTTTTAAAAAAAAAAAAAAAAAAAAAAATTGCGTAGTGAACCACTATTCACGGACATTAACGTACATTACTAAGTCTGCAACTACGCAGAAACCTATGTGAAAGAAACTGTTAATGACATTCATGATGCATCGTACCTTTGTTAACGCGATGAACGATTTCTTCGATGAGTAACCACGAACATTTAGGTGAGCTATATTTAAAAAAAAAACTGAATATGTGAAGTGCATAATTCGTGCATCGTCTAGCGACATTACTACAGTACCCAACTTCAAGATGTTAACTGGATTAAATGGACACAAAGTGCCTGTCCAGAAAACAACACGACGGGTGGAAGAATTTTGGTTGGAACTTCAGGGAATGAAATGTTCTCGAAATGTGACGGACACGCTTACCTGGACTGTCCAAGGATCGACGCCAGCTATGTGCCGTCCGAGGTTCTGCAACCAAGCTTCCACGGAATATCGAAAACGAACTGCATATGGACTAATTACTCGACGGGTCACGTCTGATCTGTAATAAACAATGCTTTTTGTCACAACGAACTGCATCACAACGACTATAATGGAAATAGGAAATGGACATGCTTATGTATCAATCACGTTGTTATACAACGATGTTACTGTGATCAAAAAAACTTTACCACGACGATACTAACCTGTAAAAAATTATTGTGCAGCAGATGAATATGAACTGTGATAACGACACCATGTGTAAAGGTCAACGCACCTGAAAAATACGGACATTTTTCTTTGAAGCATTTCATTGCAATGCTATGTAACTAAGAACATTCAACAATCTAAAGTTGTATTGTATTATAACAAATATTGTAATTTTAAAACTAAGTTACCTGTCATAGAATGTAGTCTTCATATGTAATCTTGGTGGAATATTTTCTTTGTGCAACGACTAAGAAATGCGCGCGCACACGAACAATATGAACTGCAATACTGTGCCGCGTGATCTAAATTTACGAAATAACGGCAGTGCCGTAGTTACACAGACGCTTCTGCGCATGCGCGCACTCTGTTTTGCCAACATAAGAACTTTTTCGGCGCACGCGCGTCATTCAAATTTTGTGTATAATATACAGTATAATGTAAGTCATGTAAATAGTTGTAGATAACTTAGATTTTCTTGTGCCTTTAGGTGAATTGCTCGCCTGCAGGTGTGTCCTTTCGCCTCGCAATTCAGGGGGCAATATAAAGGCACATTTGCATGCCGAGCGTGAGTTTCCTCGGAAACGCGAGATATTAATTAAATAATTAATCTGTGAGAAATAAATAAAGCCTATGGCACACAACTGCAGCGCTGTGTCGCTGATAAAACAAAAGTACATTTTCGTTAGTCGTATGTTTGATTAAAAAAAAAGTAGAGCTCTCGTTGAAGTGGTGCGAGAAGCACGTATTTTAGTTTATTGTCTGGCACACCGCCATATTTCATGATATAGAAAATTGCAACCATACTAGGCACTCGATTCTGTAAAGAATTTATATTTATAAAAGTAAGTAGGATTATGAACTGTAGGCTTATTCATTGAATATATCTGATTTAACTAACTGTGTAATTTTTTGTTTAGTAGACAATCACCTCTGTACGACGTTTTGGCATGGCTGGCAAATTATTGTAATATTGAGATTTAGATTATGAGTCCGCACCTACCGCAGCAGTCTTTGGAAACGATTTAATTACGAAGTCCGATTATTTCAGTTTATTTCACGGTCAACTACGAGTAACATTGCCTTTACGAAAAAGCCATTGTCAAGCGTCTGATACCGAATAATCAAAACCTGACGACTCATAGGAGAGCCAATCAGACAGATAAAAATAATTAATATTTTATAATATTTTATTTTATTTTATTTTATTTTATTTATTTTATAACCTCTGCAGGTTTAGTTTATTCCTTGGACCTTCACATTGACGATGAAACACAGAAATCGCATCGGAATTAAATACAAAAGTCACAATGCCGCCTTCAGTTCAAGAATAGAGACCCTTTTTACAGTCGGTGCTTTGAGCATTCCCTGTGAGACCAGTATTAGTTTCTAATACACCACTGCAGGTTCAATGTATTCCTTGGAACTTCACATTGACGAAGAAACACAGAAATCGCATCGGAATCAAATACAAAAGGCACAATGCCGCCTTAAGTACAAGAATAGAGACTCTTCTTACAGTCGGTCCTTTGAGCATTCCGTGTGAGACCAGTATTAGTTTCCGATACACCTCTGCCGGTTCAGTTTATTCCTTGGACATTCACATTGAGGATGAAACACAGAAATGGCATCGGAATTAAATACAAAAGGCACAATGCCGCCTTAAGTACAAGAATAGAGACTCTTCTTACAGTCGGTGCTTTGAGCCTTCCCTGTGAGAGCAGTATTAGTTTCCGATACACCACTGCAGGTTCAATGTAATCCTTGGACCTTCACATTGACGATGAAACACAGAAATCGCATCGGAATTAAATACAAAACGCACAATGCCGCCTTAAGTACAAGAATAGAGACCCTTCTTACAGTCGGTGCTTTGAGCATTCCCTGTGAGACCAGTATTAGTTTCCGCTACACCTCTGCAGGTTCAATGAATTCCTTGGAACTTCACATTGACGATGAAACACAGAAATCGCAACGGAATCAAAAACAAGAGGCACAATGCCGCCTTAAGTACAAGAATAGAGACTCTTCTTACAGTCGGTGCTTTGAGCATTCCCTGTGAGACCAGTATTTGTTTCCGATACACCTCTGCAGGTTCAGTTTATTCCTTGGACCTTCACATTGACGATGAAACACAGAAATGGCATCGGAATTAAATACAAAAGGCACAATGCCGCCTTAAGTACAAGAATAGAGACTCTTCTTACAGTCGGGGCTTTGAGCATTCCCTGTGAGACCAGTATTAGTTTCCGATGCACCACTGCAGGTTCAATGTATTTCTTGGACCTTCACATTGACGATGAAACACAGAAATCGCATCGGAATTAAATACAAAAGGCACATTGCCGCCTTAAGTACAAGAATAGAGACTGTTCTTACAGTCGGATGTTTGAGCATTCCCTGTGAGACCAGTATTAGTTTCCGATACACCACTGCAGGTTCAATGTATTCCTTGGAACTTCACATTGACGATGAAACACAGAAATCGCATCGGAATCAAATATAAAAGGCACAATGCCGCCTTAAGTACAAGAATAGAGACTCTTAATACAGTCGGTGCTTTGAGCATTCCCTGTGAGACCAGTATTAGTTTCTGATACACCTCTGCAGTTTCAGTTTATTCCTTGGACCTTCACATTGACGATGAAACACAGAAATGGCATCGGAATTAAATACAAAACTCACAATGCCGCCTTAAGTACAAGAATAGAGCCTCTTCTTAAAGTCGGTGCATTGAGCATTCCCTGTGAGACCAGTATTAGTTTCCGATACACCACTGCAGGTTCAACGTATTCCTTGGACCATCACATTGACGATGAAACACAGAAATCGCATCGGAATTAAATACAAAAGGCACAATGCCGCCTTAAGTACAAGAATAGAGACTGTTCTTACAGTCGGATCTTTGAGCATTCCCTGTGAGACCAGTATTAGTTTCCGATACACCACTGCAGGTTCAATGTATTCCTTGGACCTTCACATTGACGATGAAACACAGAAATCGCATCGGAATCAAATACAAAAGGCACAATGCCGCCTTAAGTACAAGAATAGAGACTCTTCTTACAGTCGGTGCTTTGAGCATTCCCTGTGAGACCAGAATTAGTTTCCGATACACCACTGCAGGTTCAATGAATTCCTTGGACCTTAACATTGACGATGAAACACAGAAATCGCATCGGAATTATATACAAAAGGCACAATGCCGCCTTAAGTACAAGAACAGCGACTCTTTTTACAGTCGGTGCTTTGAGCATTCCCTGTGAGACCAGTATTAGCTTCCGATACACCACTGCAGGTTCAATGTATTCCTTGGACCTTCGCATTGAGGATGAAACACAGAAATCGCATCGGAATTAAATACAAAAGGCACAATGCCGCCTTAGGTACAAGAATAGAGACTCTTCTTACAGTCGGTGCTTTGAGCATTCCCTGTGAGACCAGTATTAGTTTCCGCTACACCTCTGCAGGTTCAGTTTATTCCTTGGACCTTCACATTGACGATGAAACACAGAAATGGCATCCGAATTAAATCCAAAACACAGTGCCGCCTTAAGTACAAGAATAGATACTCTTCTTACAGTCGGTGCTTTGAGCATTCCCTGTCAGACCAGTATTAGTTTCCGCTACACCTCTGCAGGTTCAGTTTATTCCTTGGACCTTCACACTGACGATGAAACACAGAAATGTCATCGGAATTAAAGACAAAAGGCACAATGCCGCCTTAAGTACAAGAATAGAGACTCTTCTTACAGTCGGTGCTTTGAGCATTCCCTGTGAGACCAGTATTAGTTTCCGATACACCACTGCAGGTTCAATGTATTCCTTGGAACTTCACATTGACTATGAAACACAGAAATCGCATCGGAATTAAATACAAAAGGCACAATGCCGCCTTAAGTACAAGAATTGAGACTCTTCTTACAGTCGGTGCTATGAGCATTCCCTGTGAGGCCAGTATTAGTTTCCGCTACACCTCTGCAGGTTCAGTTTATTCCTTGGACCTTCACATTGACGATGAAACACAGAAATGGCATCAGAATTAAATACAAAAGGCACAATGCCGCCTTAAGTACTAGAATAGAGACTCTTCTTACAGTCGGTGCTTTGAGCATTCCCTGTGAGACCAGTATTAGTTTCCCCTACACCTCTGCAGGTTCAGTTTATTCCTTGGACCTTCACATTGACGATGAAACACAGAAATGGCATCGGAATTAAATACAAAAAGCACAATGCCGCCTTAAGTACAAGAATAGAGACTCTTCTTACTGTCGGTGCTTTGAGCATTCCCTGTGAGACTACTTTTAGTTTCCGCTACCCCTCTGCAGGTTCAGTTTATTCCTTGGACCTTCACATTGACGATGAGACACAGAAATGGCATCGGAATTAAATACAAAAGGCACAATGCCGCCTTAAGTACAAGAATAGAGACTCTTCTTACAGTCGGTGCTTTGAGCATTCCCTGTGAGACCAGTATTAGTTTCCGCTACACCTCTGCATGTTCAGTTTATTACTTGGACCTTCACATTGACGATGAAACACAGAAATGGCATCGGAATTAAATACAAAAGGCACAATGCGCCTTAAGTACAAGAATAGAGACTCTTCTTACAGTCGGTGCTTTGAGCATTCCCTGTGAGACCAGTATTAGTTTCCGATTCACCTCTGCAGGTTCAGTTTATTCCTTGGACCTTCACATTGACGAAGAAACACAGAAATGGCATTGGAATTAAATACAAAAGGCACAATGCCGCCTTAAGTACAAGAATAGAGACTCTTCTTACAGTCGGTGTTTTGAGCATTCCCTGTGAGACCAGTGTTAGTTTCCGCTACACCTCTGCAGGTTCAGTTTATTCCTTGGACCTTCACATTGACGATGAAACACAGAAATGGCACGGAATTAAATACAAAAGGCACAATGCCGCCTTAAGTACAAGAATAGAGACTCTTCTTACAGTCGGTGCTATGAGCATTCCCTGTGAGATCAGTATTAGTTTCCGATACACCACTGCAGGTTCAATGTATTCCTTGGAACTTCACATTGACGAAGAAACACAGAAATCGCATCGGAATTAAATACAAAAGGCACAATGCCGCCATAAGTACAAGAATAGAGACTCTTCTTACAGTCGGTGCTTTGAGCATTTCCTGTGAGACCAGTATTAGTTACCGCTACACCTCTGCAGGTTCAGTTTATTCCTTGGACCTTCCCATTGACGATGAAACACAGAAATGGCATCGGAATTAGATACAAAACGCACAATGCCGCCTTAAGTACAAGAATAGAGACTCTTCTTACAGTCGGTGCTTTGAGCATTCCCTGTGAGACCAGTATTAGTTTCCGCTACACCTCTGCAGGTTCAGTTTATTCCTTGGACCTTCACATTGACGATGAAACACAGAAACCGCATCGGAATTAAATACAAAAGGCACAATGCCGCCTTAAGTACAAGAATAGAGACCCTTTTTACAGTCGGTGCTTTGAGCATTCCCTGTGAGACCAGTATTAGTTTCTAATACACCACTGCAGGTTCAATGTATTCCTTGGAACTTCACATTGACGATGAAACACAGAAATCGCATCGGAATCAAATACAAAAGGCACAATGCCGCCTTAAGTACAAGAATAGAGACTCTTCTTACAGTCGTTCCTTTGAGCATTCCGTGTGAGACCAGTATTAGTTTCCGATACACCTCTGCAGGTTCAGTTTATTCCTTGGACCTTCACATTGAGGATGAAACACAGAAATGGCATCGGAATTAAATACAAAAGGCACAATGCCGCCTTAAGTACAAGAATAGAGACTCTTCTTACAGTCGGTGCTTTGAGCATTCCCTGTGAGAACAGTATTTGTTTCCGATACACCTCTGCAGGTTCAGTTTATTCCTTGGACCTTCACATTGACGATGAAACACAGAAAGCGCATCGGAATCAAATACAAGAGGCACAATGCCGCCTTAAGTACAAGAATAGAGACTCTTCTTACAGTCGGTGCTTTGAGCATTCCCTGTGAGAACAGTATTTGTTTCCGATACACCTCTGCAGGTTCAGTTTATTCCTTGGACCTTCACATTGACGATGAAACACAGAAATGGCATCGGAATTAAAGACAAAAGGCACAATGCCGCCTTAAGTACAAGAATAGAGACTCTTCTTACAGTCGGTGCTTTGAGCATTCCCTGTCAGACCAGTATTAGTTTCCGCTACACCTCTGCAGGTTCAGTTTATTCCTTGGACCTTCACACTGACGGTGAAACACAGAAATGTCATCGGAATTAAAGACAAAAGGCACAATGCCGCCTTAAGTACAAGAATAGAGACTCTTCTTACAGTCGGTGCTTTGAGCATTCCCTGTGAGACCAGTATTAGTTTCCGATACACCACTGCAGGTTCAATGTATTCCTTGGAACTTCACATTGACGATGAAACACAGAAATCGCATCGGAATTAAATACAAAAGGCACAATGCCGCCTTAAGTACAAGAATAGAGACTCTTCTTACAGTCGGTGCTATGAGCATTCCCTGTGAAGCCAGTATTAGTTTCCGCTACACCTCTGCAGGTTCAGTTTATTCCTTGGACCTTCACATTGACGATGAAACACAGAAATGGCATCGGAATTAAATACAAAAGGCACAATGCCGCCTTAAGTACAAGAATAGAGACTCTTCTTACAGTCGGTGCTTTGAGCATTCCCTGTGAGACCAGTATTAGTTTCCGCTACACCTCTGCAGGTTCAGTTTATTCCTTGGACCTTCACATTGACGATGAAACACAGAAATGGCATCGGAATTAAATACAAAAGGCACAATGCCGCCTTAAGTACAAGAATAGAGACTCTTCTTACTGTCGGTGCTTTGAGCATTCCCTGTGAGACTACTTTTAGTTTCCGCTACCCCTCTGCAGGTTCAGTTTATTCCTTGGACCTTCACATTGACGATGAGACACAGAAATGGCATCGGAATTAAATACAAAAGGCACAATGCCGCCTTAAGTACAAGAATAGAGACTCTTCTTACAGTCGGTGCTTTGAGCATTCCCTGTGAGACCAGTATTAGTTTCCGCTACACCTCTGCAGGTTCAGTTTTTTACTTGGACCTTCACATTGACGATGAAACACAGAAATGGCATCGGAATTAAATACAAAAGGCACAATGCGCCTTAAGTACAAGAATAGAGACTCTTCTTACAGTCGGTGCTTTGAGCATTCCCTGTGAGACCAGTATTAGTTTCCGATTCACCTCTGCAGGTTCAGTTTATTCCTTGGACCTTCACATTGACGAAGAAACACAGAAATGGCATCGGAATTAAATACAAAAGGCACAATGCCGCCTTAAGTACAAGAATAGAGACTCTTCTTACAGTCGGTGTTTTGAGCGTTCCCTGTGAGACCAGTGTTAGTTTCCGCTACACCTCTGCAGGTTCAGTTTATTCCTTGGACCTTCACATTGACGATGAAACACAGAAATGGTACGGAATTAAATACAAAAGGCACAATGCCGCCTTAAGTACAAGAATAGAGACTCTTCTTACAGTCGGTGCTTTGAGCATTCCCTGTGAGATCAGTATTAGTTTCCGATACACCACTGCAGGTTCAATGTATTCCTTGGAACTTCACATTGACGAAGAAACACAGAAATCGCATCGGAATTAAATACAAAAGGCACAATGCCGCCTTAAGTACAAGAATAGAGACTCTTCTTACAGTCGGTGCTTTGAGCATTCCCTGTGAGACCAGTATTAGTTTCCACTACACCTCTGGAGCTTCAGTTTATTCCTTGGACCTTCACATTGACGATGAAACACAGAAATGGCATCGGAAATGATTACAAAACGCACAATGCCGCCTTACGTACAAGAATAGAGACTCTTCTTACAGTCGGTGCTTTGAGCATTTCCTGTGAGACCAGTATTAGTTACCGCTACACCTCTGCAGGTTCAGTTTATTCCTTGGACCTTCGCATTGACGATGAAACACAGAAATGGCATCGGAATTAGATACAAAACGCACAATGCCGCCTTAAGTACAAGAATAGAGACTCTTCTTACAGTCGGTGCTTTGAGCATTCCCTGTGAGACCAGTATTAGGTTCCGCTACACCTCTGCAGGTTCAGTTTATTCCTTGGACCTTCACATTGACGATGAAACACAGAAACCGCATCGGAATTAAATACAAAAGGCACAATGCCGCCTTAAGTACAAGAATAGAGACCCTTTTTACAGTCGGTGCTTTGAGCATTCCCTGTGAGACCAGTATTAGTTTCTAATACACCACTGCAGGTTCAATGTATTCCTTGGAACTTCACATTGACGATGAAACACAGAAATCGCATCGGAATCAAATACAAAAGGCACAATGCCGCCTTAAGTACAAGAATAGAGACTCTTCTTACAGTCGGTCCTTTGAGCATTCCGTGTGAGACCAGTATTAGTTTCCGATACACCTCTGCAGGTTCAGTTTATTCCTTGGACCTTCACATTGAGGATGAAACACAGAAACGGCATCGGAATTAAATACAAAAGGCACAATGCCGCCTTAAGTACAAGAATAGAGACTCTTCTTACAGTCGGTGCTTTGAGCATTCCCTGTGAGAGCAGTATTAGTTTCCGATACACCACTGCAGGTTCAATGTAATCCTTGGACCTTCACATTGATGAAACACAGAAATCGCATCGGAATTAAATACAAAACGCACAATGCCGCCTTAAGTACAAGAATAGAGCATCTTCTTAAAGTCGGTGCATTGAGCATTCCCTGTGAGACCAGTATTAGTTTCCGCTACACCTCTGCAGTTTCAATGTATTCCTTGGAACTTCACATTGACGATGAAACACAGAAAGCGCATCGGAATCAAATACAAGAGGCACAATGCCGCCTTAAGTACAAGAATAGAGACTCTTCTTACAGTCGGTGCTTTGAGCATTCCCTGTGAGAAGAGTATTTGTTTCCGATACACCTCTGCAGGTTCAGTTTATTCCTTGGACCTTCACATTGACGATGAAACACAGAAATGGCATCGGAATTAAATACAAAAGGCACAATGCCGCCTTAAGTACAAGAATAGAGACTCTTCTTACAGTCGGGGCTTTGAGCATTCCCTGTGAGACCAGTATTAGTTTCCGAAGCACCACTGCAGGTTCAATGTATTCCTTGGACCTTCACATTGACGATGAAACACAGAAATCGCATCGGAATTAAATACAAAAGGCACATTGCCGCCTTAAGTACAAGAATAGAGACTGTTCTTACAGTCGGATCTTTGAGCATTCCCTGTGAGACCAGTATTAGTTTCCGATACACCACTGCAGGTTCAATGTATTCCTTGGAACTTTACATTGACGATGAAACACAGAAATCGCATCGGAATCAAATATAAAAGGCACAATGCCGCCTTAAGTACAAGAATAGAGACTCTTAATACAGTCGGTGCTTTGAGCATTCCCTGTGAGACCAGTATTAGTTTCAGATACACCCCTGCAGGTTCAGTTTATTCCTTGGACCTTCACATTGACGATGAAACACAGAAATGGCATCGGAATTAAATACAAAACTCACAATGCCGCCTTAAGTACAAGAATAGAGCATCTTCTTAAAGTCGGTGCATTGAGCATTCCCTGTGAGACCAGTATTAGTTTCCGATACACCACTGCAGGTTCAACGTATTCCTTGGACCTTCACATTGACGATGAAACACAGAAATCGCATCGTAATTAAATACAAAAGGCACAATGCCGCCTTAAGTACAAGAATACAGACTGTTCTTACAGTCGGATCTTTGAGCAATCCCTGTGAGACCAGTATTAGTTTCCGATACACCACTGCAGGTTCAATGTATTCCTTGGACCTTCACATTGACGATGAAACACAGAAATCGCATCGGAATCAAATACAAAAGGCACAATGCCGCCTTAAGTACAAGAATAGAGACTCTTCTTACAGTCGGTGCTTTGAGCATTCCCTGTGAGACCAGAATTAGTTTCCGATACACCACTGCAGGTTCAATGAATTCCTTGGACCTTCACATTGACGATGAAACACAGAAATCGCATCGGAATTATATACAAAAGGCACAATGCCGCCTTAAGTACAAGAATAGCGACTCTTTTTACAGTCGGTGCTTTGAGCATTCCCTGTGAGACCAGTATTAGCTTCCGATACACCACTTCAGGTTCAATGTATTCCTTGGACCTTCGCATTGAGGATGAAACACAGAAGTCGCATCGCAATTAAATACAAAAGGCACAATGCCGCCTTAGGTACAAGAATAGAGACTCTTCTTACAGTCGGTGCTTTGAGCATTCCCTGTGAGACCAGTATTAGTTTCCGCTACACCTCTGCAGGTTCAGTTTATTCCTTGGACCTTCACATTGACGATGAAACACAGAAATGGCATCCGAATTGAATCCAAAACACAGTGCCGCCTTAAGTACAAGAATAGAGACTCTTCTTACAGTCGGTGCTTTGAGCATTCCCTGTCAGACCAGTATTAGTTTCCGCTACACCTCTGCAGGTTCAGTTTATTCCTGGGACCTTCACACTGACGATGAAACACAGAAATGGCATCGGAATTAAAGACAAAAGGCACAATGCCGCCTTAAGTACAAGAATAGAGACTCTTCTTACAGTCGGTGCTTTGAGCATTCCCTGTGAGACCAGTATTAGTTTCCGATACACCACTGCAGGTTCAATGTATTCCTTGGTACTTCACATTGACGATGAAACACAGAAATCGCATCGGAATTAAATACAAAAGGCACAATGCCGCCTTAAGTACAAGAATAGAGACTCTTCTTACAGTCGGTGCTATGAGCATTCCCAGTGAGACCAGTATTAGTTTCCGCTACACCTCTGCAGGTTCAGTTTATTCCTTGGACCTTCACATTGACGATGAAACACAGAAATGGCATCGGAAATAAATACAAAAGGCACAATGCCGCCTTAAGTACAAGAATAGAGACTCTTCTTACAGTCGGTGCTTTGAGCTTTCCCTGTGAGACCAGTATTAGTTTCCGATTCACCTCTGCAGGTTCAGTTTATTCCTTGGACCTTCACATTGACGAAGAAACACAGAAATGGCATCGGAATTAAATACAAAAGGCACAATGCCGCCTTAAGTACAAGAATAGAGACTCTTCATACAGTCGGTGTTTTGAGCATTCCCTGTGAGACCAGTGTTAGTTTCCGCTACACCTCTGCAGGTTCAGTTTATTCCTTGGACCTTCACATTGACGATGAAACACAGAAATGGCACGGAATTAAATACAAAAGGCACAATGCCGCCTTAAGTACAAGAATAGAGACTCTTCTTACAGTCGGTGCTTTGAGCATTCCCTGTTAGATCAGTATTAGTTTCCGATACACCACTGCAGGTTCAATGTAATCCTTGGAACTTCACATTGACGAAGAAACACAGATATCGCATCGGAATTAAATACAAAAGGCACAATGCCGCCTTAAGTACAAGAATAGAGACTCTTCTTACAGTCGGTGCTTTGAGCATTCCCTGTGAGACCAGTATTAGTTTCCGCTACCCCTCTGCAGGTTCAGTTTATTCCTTGGACCTTCACATTGACGATGAAACACAGAAATCGCATCGGAATTAAATACAAAAGGCACAATGCCGCCTTAAGTACTAGAATAGAGACCCTTCTTACAGTCGGTGCTTTGAGCATTCCCTGTGAGACCAGTATTAGTTTCTAATACACCACTGCATGTTCAATGTATTCCTTGGAACTTCACATTGACGATGAAACACAGAAATCGCATCGGAATCAAATACAAAAGGCACAATGCCGCCTTAAGTACAAGAATAGAGACTCTTCTTACAGTCGGTCCTTTGAGCATTCCGTGTGAGACCAGTATTAGTTTCCGATACACCTCTGCAGGTTCAGTTTATTCCTTGGACCTTCACATTGAGGATGAAACACAGAAATGGCATCGGAATTAAATACAAAAGGCACAATGCCGCCTTAAGTACAAGAATAGAGACTCTTCTTACAGTCGGTGCTTTGAGCATTCCCTGTGAGAGCAGTATTAGTTTCCGATACACCACTGCAGGTTCAATGTAATCCTTGGACCTTCACATTGATGAAACACAAAAATCACATCGGAATTAAATACAAAACGCACAATGCCGCCTTAAGTACAAGAATAGAGACTCTTCTTACAGTCGGTGCTTTGAGCATTCCCTGTGAGACCAGTATTAGTTTCCGCTACACCTCTGCAGGTTCAATGTATTCCTTGAAACTTCACATTGACGATGAAACACAGAAAGCGCATCGGAATCAAATACAAGAGGCACAATGCCGCCTTAAGTACAAGAATAGAGACTCTTCTTACAGTCGGTGCTTTGAGCATTCCCTGTGAGAACAGTATTTGTTTCCGATACACCTCTGCAGGTTCAGTTTATTCCTTGGACCTTCACATTGACGATGAAACACAGAAATGGCATCGGAATTAAATACAAAAGGCACAGTGCCGCCTTAAGTACAAGAATAGAGACTCTTCTTACAGTCGGGGCTTTGAGCATTCCCTGTGAGACCAGTATTAGTTTCCGATGCACCACTGCAGGTTCAATGTATTCCTTGGACCTTCACATTGACGATGAAACACAGAAATCGCATCGGAATTAAATACAAAAGGCACATTGCCGCCATAAGTACAAGAATAGAGACTGTTCTTACAGTCGGATCTTTGAGCATTCCCTGTGAGACCAGTATTAGTTTCTGATACACCTCTGCAGGTTCAGTTTATTCCTTGGACCTTCACATTCACGATGAAACACAGAAATGGCATCGGAATTAAATACAAAATTCACAATGCCGCCTTAAGTACAAGAATAGAGCCTCTTCTTAAAGTCGGTGCATTGAGCATTCCCTGTGAGACCAGTATTAGTTTCCGATACACCACTGCAGGTTCAACGTATTCCTTGGACCTTCACATTGACGATGAAACACAGAAATCGCATCGGAATTAAATACAAAAGGCACAATGCCGCCTTAAGTACAAGAATAGAGACTGTTCTTACAGTCGGATCTTTGAGCATTCCCTGTGAGACCAGTATTAGTTTCCGATACACCACTGCAGGTTCAATGTATTCCTTGGACCTTCACATTGACGATGAAACACAGAAATCGCATCGGAATCAAATACAAAAGGCACAATGCCGCCTTAAGTACAAGAATAGAGACTCTTCTTACAGTCGGTGCTTTGAGCATTCCCTGTGAGACCAGAATTAGTTTCCGATACACCACTGCAGGTTCAATGAATTCCTTGGACCTTCACATTGACGATGAAACACAGAAAACGCATCGGAATTATATACAAAAGGCACAATGTCGCCTTAAGTACAAGAATAGCGACTCTTCTTACAGTCGGTGCTTTGAGCATTCCCTGTGAGACCAGTATTAGCTTCCGATACACCACTGCAGGTTCAATGTATTCCTTGGACCTTCGCATTGAGGATGAAACACAGAAATCGCATCGGAATTAAATACAAAAGGCACAATGCCGCCTTAGGTACAAGAATAGAGACTCTTCTTACAGTCGGTGCTTTGAGCATTCCCTGTGAGACCAGTATTAGTTTCCGCTACACCTCTGCAGGTTCAGTTTATTCCTTGGACCTTCACATTGGCGATGAAACACAGAAATGGCATCCGAATTAAATCCAAAACACAGTGCCGCCTTAAGTACAAGAATAGAGACTCTTCTTACAGTCGGTGCTTTGAGCATTCCCTGTCAGACCAGTATTAGTTTCCGCTACACCTCTGCAGGTTCAGTTTATTCCTTGGACCTTCACACTGACGATGAAACACAGAAATGGCATCGGAATTAAAGACAAAAGGCACAATGCCGCCTTAAGTACAAGAATAGAGACTCTTCTTACAGTCGGTGCTTTGAGCATTCCCTGTGAGACCAGTATTAGTTTCCGATACACCACTGCAGGTTCAATGTATTCCTTGGAACTTCACATTGACGATGAAACACAGAAATCGCATCGGAATTAAATACAAAAGGCACAATGCCGCCTTAAGTACAAGAATAGAGTCTCTTCTTGCAGTCGGTGCTATGAGCATTCCCTGTGAGACCAGTATTAGTTTCCGCTACACCTCTGCAGGTTCAGTTTATTCCTTGGACCTTCACATTGACGATGAAACACAGAAATGGCATCGGAATTAAATACAAAAGGCACAATGCCGCCTTAAGTACAAGAATAGAGACTCTTCTTACAGTCGGTGCTTTGAGCATTCCCTGTGAGACCAGTATTAGTTTCCTCTACACCTCTGCAGGTTCAGTTTATTCCTTGGACCTTCACATTGTCGATGAAATACAGAAATCGCATCGGAATTAAATACAAAAGGCACGATGCCGCCTTAAGTACAAGAATAGAGACTCTTCTTACAGTCGGTGCTTTGAGCATTCCCTGTGAGACCAGTATTAGTTTCCGCTACCCCTCTGCAGGTTCAGTTTATTCCTTGGACCTTCACATTGACGATGAGACACAGAAATGGCATCGGAATAAATACAAAAGGCACAATGCCGCATTAGTACAAGAATAAAGACTCTTCTTACAGTCGGTGCTTTGAGCATTCCCTGTGAGACCAATATTAGTTTCCGATACACCTCTGCAGGTTCAGTTTATTCCTTGGACCTTCACATTGACGATGAAACACAGAAATGGCATCCGAATTAAATAAAAAACGCACAATGTCGCCTTAAGTACAAGAATAGAGCCTCTTCTTAAAGTCGGTGATTTGAGCATTCCCTGTGAGACCAGTATTAGTTTCCAATACACCACTGCAGGTTCAATGTATTCCTTGGTACTTCACATTGACGATGAAACACAGAAATCGCATCGGAATTAAATACAAAAGGCACAATGCCGCCTTAAGTACAAGAATAGAGACTCTTCTTACAGTCGGTGCTATGAGCATTCCCAGTGAGACCAGTATTAGTTACCGCTACACCTCTGCAGGTTCAGTTTATTCCTTGGACCTTCACATTGACGATGAAACACAGAAATGGCATCGGAAATAAATACAAAAGGCACAATGCCGCCTTAAGTACAAGAATAGAGACTCTTCTTACAGTCGGTGCTTTGAGCTTTCCCTGTGAGACCAGTATTAGTTTCCGATTCACCTCTGCAGGTTCAGTTTATTCCTTGGACCTTCACATTGACGAAGAAACACAGAAATGGCATCGGAATTAAATACAAAAGGCACAATGCCGCCTTAAGTACAAGAATAGAGACTCTTCATACAGTCGGTGTTTTGAGCATTCCCTGTGAGACCAGTGTTAGTTTCCGCTACACCTCTGCAGGTTCAGTTTATTCCTTGGACCTTCACATTGACGATGAAACACAGAAATGGCACGGAATTAAATACAAAAGGCACAATGCCGCCTTAAGTACAAGAATAGAGACTCTTCTTACAGTCGGTGCTTTGAGCATTCCCTGTGAGATCAGTATTAGTTTCCGATACACCACTGCAGGTTCAATGTAATCCTTGGAACTTCACATTGACGAAGAAACACAGATATCGCATCGGAATTAAATACAAAAGGCACAATGCCGCCTTAAGTACAAGAATAGAGACTCTTCTTACAGTCGGTGCTATGAGCATTCCCTGTGAGACCAGTATTAGTTTCCGCTACCCCTCTGCAGGTTCAGTTTATTCCTTGGACCTTCACATTGACGATGAAACACAGAAATCGCATCGGAATTAAATACAAAATTCACAATGCCGCCTTAAGTACTAGAATAGAGACCCTTCTTACAGTCGGTGCTTTGAGCATTCCCTGTGAGACCAGTATTAGTTTCTAATACACCACTGCATGTTCAATGTATTCCTTGGAACTTCACATTGACGATGAAACACAGAAATCGCATCGGAATCAAATACAAAAGGCACAATGCCGCCTTAAGTACAAGAATAGAGACTCTTCTTACAGTCGGTCCTTTGAGCATTCCGTGTGAGACCAGTATTAGTTTCCGATACACCTCTGCAGGTTCAGTTTATTCCTTGGACCTTCACATTGAGGATGAAACACAGAAATGGCATCGGAATTAAATACAAAAGGCACAATGCCGCCTTAAGTACAAGAATAGAGACTCTTCTTACAGTCGGTGCTTTGAGCATTCCCTGTGAGAGCAGTATTAGTTTCCGATACACCACTGCAGGTTCAATGTAATCCTTGGACCTTCACATTGATGAAACACAAAAATCACATCGGAATTAAATACAAAACGCACAATGCCGCCTTAAGTACAAGAATAGAGACTCTTCTTACAGTCGGTGCTTTGAGCATTCCCTGTGAGACCAGTATTAGTTTCCGCTACACCTCTGCAGGTTCAATGTATTCCTTGAAACTTCACATTGACGATGAAACACAGAAAGCGCATCGGAATCAAATACAAGAGGCACAATGCCGCCTTAAGTACAAGAATAGAGACTCTTCTTACAGTCGGTGCTATGAGCATTCCCTGTGAGAACAGTATTTGTTTCCGATACACCTCTGCAGGTTCAGTTTATTCCTTGGACCTTCACATTGACGATGAAACACAGAAATGGCATCGGAATTAAATACAAAAGGCACAATGCCGCCTTAAGTACAAGAATAGAGACTCTTCTTACAGTCGGGGCTTTGAGCATTCCCTGTGAGACCAGTATTAGTTTCCGATGCACCACTGCAGGTTCAATGTATTCCTTGGACCTTCACATTGACGATGAAACACAGAAATCGCATCGGAATTAAATACAAAAGGCACATTGCCGCCATAAGTACAAGAATAGAGACTGTTCTTACAGTCGGATCTTTGAGCATTCCCTGTGAGACCAGTATTAGTTTCTGATACACCTCTGCAGGTTCAGTTTATTCCTTGGACCTTCACATTCACGATGAAACACAGAAATGGCATCGGAATTAAATACAAAATTCACAATGCCGCCTTAAGTACAAGAATAGAGCCTCTTCTTAAAGTCGGTGCATTGAGCATTCCCTGTGAGACCAGTATTAGTTTCCGATACACCACTGCAGGTTCAACGTATTCCTTGGACCTTCACATTGACGATGAAACACAGAAATCGCATCGGAATTAAATACAAAAGGCACAATGCCGCCTTAAGTACAAGAATAGAGACTGTTCTTACAGTCGGATCTTTGAGCATTCCCTGTGAGACCAGTATTAGTTTCCGATACACCACTGCAGGTTCAATGTATTCCTTGGACCTTCACATTGACGATGAAACACAGAAATCGCATCGGAATCAAATACAAAAGGCACAATGCCGCCTTAAGTACAAGAATAGAGACTCTTCTTACAGTCGGTGCTTTGAGCATTCCCTGTGAGACCAGAATTAGTTTCCGATACACCACTGCAGGTTCAATGAATTCCTTGGACCTTCACATTGACGATGAAACACAGAAAACGCATCGGAATTATATACAAAAGGCACAATGTCGCCTTAAGTACAAGAATAGCGACTCTTCTTACAGTCGGTGCTTTGAGCATTCCCTGTGAGACCAGTATTAGCTTCCGATACACCACTGCAGGTTCAATGTATTCCTTGGACCTTCGCATTGAGGATGAAACACAGAAATCGCATCGGAATTAAATACAAAAGGCACAATGCCGCCTTAGGTACAAGAATAGAGACTCTTCTTACAGTCGGTGCTTTGAGCATTCCCTGTGAGACCAGTATTAGTTTCCGCTACACCTCTGCAGGTTCAGTTTATTCCTTGGACCTTCACATTGGCGATGAAACACAGAAATGGCATCCGAATTAAATCCAAAACACAGTGCCGCCTTAAGTACAAGAATAGAGACTCTTCTTACAGTCGGTGCTTTGAGCATTCCCTGTCAGACCAGTATTAGTTTCCGCTACACCTCTGCAGGTTCAGTTTATTCCTTGGACCTTCACACTGACGATGAAACACAGAAATGGCATCGGAATTAAAGACAAAAGGCACAATGCCGCCTTAAGTACAAGAATAGAGACTCTTCTTACAGTCGGTGCTTTGAGCATTCCCTGTGAGACCAGTATTAGTTTCCGATACACCACTGCAGGTTCAATGTATTCCTTGGAACTTCACATTGACGATGAAACACAGAAATCGCATCGGAATTAAATACAAAAGGCACAATGCCGCTTTAAGTACAAGAATAGAGTCTCTTCTTGCAGTCGGTGCTATGAGCATTCCCTGTGAGACCAGTATTAGTTTCCGCTACACCTCTGCAGGTTCAGTTTATTCCTTGGACCTTCACATTGACGATGAAACACAGAAATGGCATCGGAATTAAATACAAAAGGCACAATGCCGCCTTAAGTACAAGAATAGAGACTCTTCTTACAGTCGGTGCTTTGAGCATTCCCTGTGAGACCAGTATTAGGTTCCTCTACACCTCTGCAGGTTCAGTTTATTCCTTGGACCTTCACATTGTCGATGAAATACAGAAATCGCATCGGAATTAAATACAAAAGGCACGATGCCGCCTTAAGTACAAGAATAGAGACTCTTCTTACAGTCGGTGCTTTGAGCATTCCCTGTGAGACCAGTATTAGTTTCCGCTACCCCTCTGCAGGTTCAGTTTATTCCTTGGACCTTCACATTGACGATGAGACACAGAAATGGCATCGGAATAAATACAAAAGGCACAATGCCGCATTAGTACAAGAATAAAGACTCTTCTTACAGTCGGTGCTTTGAGCATTCCCTGTGAGACCAGTATTAGTTTCCGATACACCTCTGCAGGTTCAGTTTATTCCTTGGACCTTCACATTGACGATGAAACACAGAAATGGCATCCGAATTAAATAAAAAACGCACAATGTCGCCTTAAGTACAAGAATAGAGCCTCTTCTTAAAGTCGGTGCTTTGAGCATTCCCTGTGAGACCAGTATTAGTTTCCAATACACCACTGCAGGTTCAATGTATTCCTTGGACCTTCACATTGACGATGAAACACAGAAATCGCATCGGAATTAAATACAAAAGGCACAATGCCGCCTTAAGTAAAAGAATAGATCTGTTATTACAGTCGGATGTTTGATCATTCCCTGTGAGACCAGTATTAGTTTCCGATACACCACTGCAGGTTCAATGTATTCCTTGGACCTTCACATTGACGATGAAACACAGAAATCGCATCGGAATCAAATACAAAAGGCACAATGCCGCCTTATGTACACGAATAGAGACTCTTCTTACAGTCGGTGCTTTGAGCATTCCCTGTGAGACCAGTATTAGTTTACTATACACCTCTGCAGGTTCAGTTTATTCCTTGGACCTTCACATTGACGATAAAACACAGAAATGGCATCGGAATTAAATACAAAACGCACAATGCCGCCTTAAGTACAAGAATAGAGACTCTTCTTACAGTCGGTGCTTTGAGCATTCCCTCTGAGACCAGTATTAGTTTCCGCTACACCTCTGCAGGTTCAGTTTATTCCTTGAACCTTCACAGTGACGATGAAACACAGAAATGGCATCAGAATTAAATACAAAAGCACAATGCCGCGTTAAGTACAAGAATAGAGACTCTTCTTACAGTCGGTGCTTTGAGCATTCCTTGTGAGACCAGTATTAGTTTCCGCTACACCTCTGCAGGTTCAGTTTATTCCTTGGACCTTCACGTTGACGATGAAACAAGGAAATCGCATCGGAATTAAATACAAAACGCACAATGCCGCCTTAAGTACATGAATAGAGACTCTTCTTACAGTCGTTGCTTTGAGCATTCCCTGTGAGACCAGTATTAGTTTCCGATACACCACTGCAGGTTCAATGTATTCCTTGGAACTTCACATTGACGATGAAACACAGAAATCGCATCGGAATTAAATACAAAATGCACAATGCCGCCTTAAGTACAAGAATAGAGACTCTTCTAACAGTCGGTGCTTTGAGCATTCCCTGTGAGACCAGTATTTGTTTCCGATACACCTCTGCAGGTTCAGTTTATTCCTTGGACCTTCACATTGACGATGAAACACAGAAATGGCATCGGAATTAAATACAAAAGGCACAATGCCGCCTTAAGTGCAAGAATAGAGACTCTTCTTACAGTCGGTGCTTTGAGCATTCCCTGTGAGACCAGTATTAGTTTCTGATACACCACTGCAGGTTCAATGTATTCCTTGGAACTTCACATTGACGATGAAACACAGAAATCGCATCGGAATCAAATACAAAAGGCACAATGCCGCTTTCAGTACAAGAAGAGAGACTCTTCTTACAGTCGGTGCTTTGAGCATTCCGTGTGAGACCAGTATTTCTTTCCGATACACCTCTGCAGGTTCAGTTTATTCCTTGGACTTCACATTGAGGATGAAACACAGAAATGGCATCGGAATTAAATACAAAAGGCACAATGCCGCCTTAAGTACAAGAATAGAGACTCTTCTTACAGTCGGTGCTTTGAGCATTCCCTGTGAGACCAGTTTTAGTTTCCGATACACCACTGCAGGTTCAATGTAATCCTTGGACCTTCACATTGACGATGAAATACAGAAATCGCATCGGAATTAAATACAAAACGCACAATGCCGCCTTAAGTACAAGAATAGTGACTCGTCTTACAGTCGGTGCTTTGAGCATTCCCTGTGAGACCAGTATTAGTTTCCCCTACACCTCTGCAGGTTCAATGTATTCCTTGGAACTTCACATTGACGATGAAACACAGAAATCGCATCGGAATCAAATATAAAAGGCACAATGCCGCCTTAAGTACAAGAATAGAGACTCTTCTTACAGTCGGTGCTTTGAGCATTCCCTGTGAGATCAGTATTAGTTTCCGATACACCACTGCAGGTTCAATGTATTCCTTGGACCTTCGCATTGAGGATGAAACACAGAAATCGCATCGGAATCAAATATAAAAGGCACAATGCCGCCTTAGGTAAAAGAATAGAGACTCTTCTTACAGTCGGTGCTTTGAGCATTCCCTGTGAGACCAGTATTAGTTTCCGCTACACCTCTGCAGGTTCAGTTTATTCCTTGGACCTTCACATTGACGATGAAACACAGAAATGGCATTCGAATTAAATCCAAAACACAGTGCCGCCTTAAGTACAAGAATAGAGACTCTTCTTACAGTCGGTGCTTTGAGCATTCCCTGTCAGACCAGTATTAGTTTCCGCTACACCTCTGCAGGTTCAGTTTATTCCTTGGACCTTCACACTGACGATGAAACACAGAATGGCATCGGAATTAAAGACAAAAGGCACAATGCCGCCTTAAGTACAAGTATAGAGACTCTTCTTACAGTCGGTGCTTTGAGCATTCCCTGTGAGACCAGTATTAGTTTCCGATACACCACTGCAGGTTCAATGTATTCCTTGGAACTTCACATTGACGATGAAACACAGAAATCGCATTGGAATTAAATACAAAAGGCACAATGCCGCCTTAAGTACAAGAATAGAGGCTCTTCTTACAGTCGGTGCTATGAGCATTCCCTGTGAGACCAGTATTAGTTTCCGCTACACCTCTGCAGGTTCAGTTTATTCCTTGGACTTTCACATTGTCGATGAAACACAGAAATGGCATCGGAATTAAATACAAAAGGCACAATGCCGCCTTATGTACAAGAATAGAGACTCTTCTTACAGTCGGTGCTTTGAGCATTCCCTGTGAGACCAGTATTAGTTTCTGATACACCACTGCAGGTTCAATGTATTCCTTGGAACATCACATTGACGATGAAACACAGAAATCGCATCGGAATCAAATACAAAAGGCACAATGCCGCCTTAAGTACAAGGATAAAGACTCTTCTTACAGTCGGTGCTTTGAGCATTCCCTGTGAGACCAGTATTAGTTTCCGATACACCTCTGCAGGTTCAGTTTATTCCTTGGACCTTCACATTGACGATGAAACACAGAAATGGCATCGGAATTAAATAAAAAACGCACAATGCCGCCTTAAGTACAAGAATAGAGCCTCTTCTTAAAGTCGGTGCTTTGAGCGTTCCCTGTGAGACCAGTATTAGTTTCCGATACACCACTGCAGGTTCAATGTATTCCTTGGACCTTCACATTGACGATGAAACACAGAAATCGCATTGGAATTAAATACAAAAGGCACAATGCCGCCTTAAGTAAAAGAATGGAGACTGTTCTTACAGTCGGATGTTTGAGCATTCCCTGTGAGACCAGTATTAGTTTCCGATACACCACTGCAGGTTCAATGTATTCCTTGGACCTTCACATTGACGATGAAACACAGAAATCGCATCGGAATCAAATACAAAAGGCACAATGCCGCCTTAAGTACAAGAATAGAGACTCTTCTTACAGTCGGTGCTTTGAGCATTCCCTGTGAGACCAGTATTAGTTTCCGATACACCTCTGCAGGTTCAGTTTATTCCTTGGACCTTCACAGTGACGATGAAAAACAGAAATGGCATCAGAATTAAATACAAAAGCACAATGCCGCCTTAAGTACAAAAATAGAGACTCTTCTTACAGGCGGTGCTTTGAGCATTCCTTGTGAGACCAGTATTAGTTTCCGCTACACCTCTGCAGGTTCCGTTTATTCCTTGGACCTTCACATTGACGATGAAACACAGAAATCGCATCGGAATAAATACAAAGCGCACAATGCCGACTTAAGTACAAGAATAGAGACTCTTCTTACAGTCGGTGCTTTGAGCATTCCCTGTGAGACCAGTTTTAGTTTCCGATACACCACTGCAGGTTCATTGTATTCCTTGGAACTTCACATTGACGATGAAACACAGAAATCGCATCGGAATTAAATACAAAAGGCACAATGCCGCCTTAAGTACTAGAATAGAGACTCTTCTTACAGTCGGTGCTTTGAGCATTCCCTGTGAGACCAGTATTTGTTTCCGATACACCTCTGCAGGTTCAGTTTATTCCTTGGACCTTCACATTGACGATGAAACACAGAAATGGCATCGGAATTAAATACAAAAGGCACAATGCCGCCTTAAGTACAAGAATAGAGACTCTTCTTACAGTCGGTGCTTTGAGCATTCCCTGAGAGACCAGTATTAGTTTCCGCTACACCTCTGCAGGTTCAGTTTATTCCTTGGACCTTCACATTGACGATGAAACACAGAAATGGCATCCGAATTAAATCCAAAACACAGTGCCGCCTTAAGTACAAGAATAGAGACTCTTCTTACAGTCGGTGCTTTGAGCATTCCCTGTCAGACCAGTATTAGTTTCCGCTACACCTCTGCAGGTTCAGTTTATTCCTTGGACCTTCACACTGACGATGAAACACAGAAATGGCATCGGAATTAAAGACAAAAGGCACAATGCCGCCTTAAGTACAAGTATAGAGACTCTTCTTACAGTCGGTGCTTTGAGCATTCCCTGTGAGACCAGTATTAGTTTCCGATACACCACTGCAGGTTCAATGTATTCCTTGGAACTTCACATTGACGATGAAACACAGAAATCGCATCGGAATTAAATACAAAAGGCACAATGCCGCCTTAAGTACAAGAATAGAGCCTCTTCTTAAAGTCGGTGCTTTGAGCATTCCCTGTGAGACCAGTATTAGTTTCCAATACACCACTGCAGGTTCAATGTATTCCTTGGACCTTCACATTGACGATGAAACACAGAAATCGCATCGGAATTAAATACAAAAGGCACAATGCCGCCTTAAGTACAAGAATAGAGACTGTTATTACAGTCGGATGTTTGAGCATTCCCTGTGAGACCAGTACTAGTTTCCGATACACCACTGCAGGTTCAATGTATTCCTTGGACCTTCACATTGACGATGAAACACAGAAATCGCATCGGAATCAAATACAAAAGGCACAATGCCGCCTTAAGTACAAGAATAGAGACTCTTCTTACAGTCGGTGCTTTGAGCATTCCCTGTGAGACCAGTATTAGTTTCCGATACACCACTGCAGGTTCAATGAATTCCTTGGACCTTCACATTGACGATGAAACACAGAAATCGCATCGGAATTAAATACAAAAGGCACAATGCCGCCTTAAGTACAAGAATAGAGACTCTTCTTACAGTCGGTGCTTTGAGCATTCCCTGTGAGACCAGTATTAGTTTCCGATACACCACTGCAGGTTCAATGTATTCCTTGGACCTTCGCATTGAGGATGAAACACAGAAATCGCATCGGAATTAAATACAAAAGGCACAATGCCGCCTTAGGTACAAGAATAGAGACTCTTCTTACAGTCGGTGCTTTGAGGATTCCCTGTGAGACCAGTATTAGTTTCCGCTACACCTCTGCAGGTTCAGTTTATTCCTTGGACCTTCACATTGACGATGAAACACAGAAATGGCATCCGAATTAAATCCAAAACACAGTGCCGCCTTAAGTACAAGAATAGAGACTCTTCTTACAGTCGGTGCTTTGAGCATTCCCTGTCAGACCAGTATTAGTTTCCGCTACACCTCTGCAGGTTCAGTTTATTCCTTGGACCTTCACACTGACGATGAAACACAGAAATGGCATCGGAATTAAAGACAAAAGGCACAATGCCGCCTTAAGTACAAGTATAGAGACTCTTCTTACAGTCGGTGCTTTGAGCATTCCCTGTGAGACCAGTATTAGTTTCCGATACACCTCTGCAGGTTCAATGTATTCCTTGGAACTTCACATTGACGATGAAACACAGAAATCGCATCGGAATTAAATACAAAAGGCACAATGCCGCCTTAAGTACAAGAGTAGAGGCTCTTCTTACAGTCGGTGCTATGGGCATTCCCTGTGAGACCAGTATTAGTTTCCGCTACACCTCTGCAGGTTCAGTTTATTCCTTGGACTTTCACATTGACGATGAAACACAGAAATGGCATCGGAATTAAATACAAAAGGCACAATGCCGCCTTAAGTACAAGAATAGAGACTCTTCTTACAGTCGGTGCTTTGAGCATTCCCTGTGAGACCAGTATTAGTTTCTGATACACCACTGCAGGTTCAATGTGTGGTGTCACCGCCAGACACCACACTTGCTAGGTGGTAGTTTAAATCGGCCGCGGTCCATGTAGTACATGTCGGACCCGCGTGTCGCCACTGTGATCGCAGACCTAGCGCCACCACCAAGGCAGGTCTCGTGATACGAGAGTGGATTCGTCCCAGTTGTACGCGAACCTAGCTATCGCCCAGTTGTACGCGAACCTAGCTATCGCCCAGTTGTACGCGAACCTAGCTATCGCCCAGTTGTACGAGAACCTAGCTACCGCCCAGTTGTACGAAGCCTTTCTCTCTCATTAGCCGAGAGACAGAATAGCCATCAGCTAAGTTAATGGCTACGAACTAGCAAGGAGCCATTTGTATCAGTGCCTATAGCTTACGAGTATTCAAGAGAGATGTATTCCAAAGAACCATTAAAAGATAAGTAATAAGCATCTACATACTTTTCTTCTTATTCATTTATAAGTTCTCATGTTCCAGACTTCACGCCCGTCTGCTTTATGCCGTGCGTGCACTATCGGCCACAGCGTTAGTCTAGTATTCCTTTTCAGCAATCCACTTCACGGTGTCGGTCCAGCTACCGACCCTACAATTATTGGCGACGAGCAAAAGAGTTTGTATTAATTCGTTTGCCACATTGGCGACGATTTAAAGTTATTTCTGATTGCTTACATTTAATTGTGTCATGGCTTCGCCACATTCTCCAGATGTACTGTCCGAATTTTATCGCTTGCAGAATCAGCAGACGCAGGCGTTACTGGATGCCCTTGGACAGCTCGTCCAGGGTCAACGTGCGCTGCACACCGATGCGGCCGCAGCCGCTTCACCGCTACCGCAGCCACAACCTGCCGTTGCACCGCCTTTTAGGCACTACGACCCGAACTAAGAGACCTGGCAAGAGTGGTCCCGCCAGTTTGCCTTCCACCTTGCTGCCTACAGAATTCAAGGTAATGAGCGGCAGCCGTTTTTGCTTTCTTGTGTCGGTGTGTCCACATACCGTGTGATAGTGAAATTGTTTCCCCGACGAGACGTAGCAACTCTGTCCTACGAGGAAATTTTGTCTGCATTAGATGCCCATTTCAAAGAAACAGTTAATGTGGTTGCAAAACGGTATACGTTCTTTCGTACAAAACGTACGGCCGGTCAAACTAATAGGGAGTGGGTAGCAACATTGCAAGGACTTACTAGGGACTGTGCCTTTGAATGTGACTGTGGTCTTTCTTCTTCAGATACAATGGTGCGTGATGCAATTGCACAGAACGTTTCTGATGTTCGCATACGGGAGCAAATTTTGAAACTAGTTAATCCCTCCCTTCAACAAGTGATAGACATATTGGATAGACAGGACACACTTGACTGTGCTCAGGAATCTTTTGAAACTTCGCCAGCTGTGTGTAACATTAACCGGCCCGCCGGGCGCGCTCGCGCAACGCGGCCCGGTCAACTGCCCTCGCGGCCGTCCGCACAGCTGACGCCGCGCGCTAAGCCAGGTGTGCCGCGCCAGCCCACAAATGCAGTGAAATCATGCCCGCGGTGTGCTACTAGACATTCGCGTGAACATTGCCCGTCACGCCAAGCTATTTGCTTTTTCTGCAATAAGAAAGGACATGTTCAAAGTGTTTGCCAGAAAAAGCTCAGATCAGACAATCACAATCATTCCAGGCCCTTTGCTTCGCGCCGGAATCGAACCAAGGACACTCAGGCTCGTGGACCTTCGCCTATGGACATTCATGTCGTTAATTCCACTTCGTCCAGTGACACTTTCTCTAACTGTAACTGTGTTCGTCCCACAAAAACTGTGCGTCGACGTCGCCGGAAATCACGTCAATTAGCAAGTGATTCTGTACCAGTGTCTGTTCCAATTGCACAAAACAGTCGCTCTTGTCGTCAGCAGGACAATAAACTTTTTGTGGACTTAGACTTTGAAGGCAAAGTGATACCATTCCAGCTCGATACCGGAGCTGCAGTTTCATTGCTCAATCACGACACGTACAAACAACTGGGCGCACCTCCGTTGCGTGCCGCAAATGTTAAGCTAACTACATATTCCGGACAGAAAATTCCTGTGTTAGGACAGTGCAGCCTTCTTACAACATACAAGGGACTAACAAAACTTGTGTCATTTTACGTTCTTCGTTCTTCTTCTGCAGTGAACTTGTTTGGTCTAGATTTATTTCAGTTGTTTAACATGTCTATTGTAAATCAGGTCCTATCAGTGAATCAGACTGTGCCTACAGACAGTGTTTCTCGGCTCTGTGACGAATTTGCAGACATTTTTGCACCGGGCTTAGGTTGCGCTAAAAACTATGAAGCACATTTAGAACTGAAGGTAAACGCGCAACCGAAATTTTTCAGGGCGCGCAATGTTCCCCACGCATTGCGTGATGAGGTCGCAAGAACGTTACACGATCTCGAATCACAGGGTGTAATTGAACGTGTGCAAGCTTCTCTCTGGGCCTCACCCTTAGTAATTTTGCCGAAACCTTCCGGAAAATTGAGACTTTGCGTGGACTTCAAGGCCTCAGTGAATCCACAGCTAGTGACTGCTACTTTTCCTTTGCCCCGCCCGGAAGATCTTTTTGCTAAACTGTGCCCGGGAAAATATTTTTCAAAGTTGGACCTAGCCGATGCGTACTTGCAAATACCGGTGGACGACGAATCCCAGCGCGTATTGGTGGTTAACACGCATCTTGGATTGTACCGCTTCAAAAGACTGCCATTCGGGTGTGCATCCGCCCCTGCCTTGTTTCAGCAATATTTACAGACTATTTGTGCGTCGGTCCCTACTGCAGCAAACTATCTGGACGATATAGTGATCTCCGGACAGACAGAAGAAGATCATCTTGCGAACTTACGAACATTATTTCAGGTCTTGCGGCAAAATGGTCTTCGCTTGAGGAAGAACAAATGTGTGTTTTTTGCTCGTGACTTACCATACCTGGGACATGTCATTAATGCCCAAGGCATACATCCGAGTCCAGAGCACCTCCGTGCCATACAAGAATTGCCTTCCCCTCAAAATGTGAAACAGCTACAGAGTGTGTTGGGTAAAATTAATTATTACCATAAATATGTGCGCAATGCCTCTTCCATTTCAGCTCCGCTTCATCGCTTACGCCGTAAAGGTGTTCCGTTCGTCTGGACGACGGAATGTGAACGCGCCTTTCGCCAGTTGAAATCGGCGTTGCTTTCTAATACTTGCCTTACGCCATTCGATCCGCAGAAACCCCTTTTGTTGATGGTAGATGCATCGGATTTCGGGATCGGTGCTGTGCTTGCGCACAAAGTTGGCTCCCATGATCGCCCTATTGCCTTTGCGTCCAAATTGCTCTCGTCTGCGCAAAGAAATTATTCACAGATAGAGAAAGAAGCTTTGGCTCTCGTGTTTGGTGTTACTAAGTTCCATGAATTCTTGTATGGTCGTCACTTTACCATCATCACAGACCACAAACCTTTGACATCGCTTTTTCATCCGACCAAGCCTGTACCTCCACGTACAGCGCAGAAATTCATTCGCTGGTCTATTTTCCTCTCGCAGTACCGCTACGATATCTTGTATCGGTCCACTGCTAAGCACGGAAACGCCGATGCGTTGTCCCGTTTGCCTGTTGCTGAGGATAAAGCATTCGATTCTTCCGAACTTGCTTGCATGTTCATTGATTCGGAAACCGATGAAGTGGTCGAATCGTTTCCGATTGATTTTCGTCGTGTCGCTACAGCCACAGCTGCTGCCCCGGCCTTGCTACTGTTTTACGTTTTGTTGCTACGCAATGGCCTTTGTCAAAGTCTCGGATCGAGGATCCGTTGGTTCGCCGATTTTTTGCTCACAAGGAGAGACTTTTTGTTCGACGTGGTGTTTTGTTGTTGCGTTCTGATAATGATCAGTCCAGAGTCGTGGTCCCACGTTCGTTACAGTCCTCTGTTTTACGGCTTCTTCATCAAGGACATTGGGGTATAGTGCGAACAAAACAACTTGCTCGTCAGCACTGTACTTGGTTCGGAATCGATGCTGCGATTACGAATATGTGTTCTTCGTGCCCGGCGTGTGTCGAACAACAGTCCGCACCGCCGCGGAAAGTCTTTGCGTGGCCAAAAGCCACTTCCCCTTGGCAACGCTTGCACATTGATTTTGCTGGTCCATTCTGGAATGCTCGATGGTTGGTTCTGGTCGACGCCTTCAGTAATTTTCCTTTTGTTGTCCGGATGTCTTCCACGACGTCCTCCGCCACCATCCAAGCGTTGTCTGCTATCTTTTGCATTGAAGGTCTTCCGCAGACTATTGTTTCCGACAATGGCCCACAATTCATGTCCGCCGAATTTCAGTCATTCTGCCAGGCCAATGGTATTCAACATCTGACATCCGCGCCGTTTTCGCCTCAGTCCAACGGTGCCGCTGAACGATTGGTCCGGACTTTCAAGTCACAGATGTTGAAATTGAAAGAGTCGCATTCTCGGGAGGACGCATTGTTGCTCTTTTTGTCTTCGTATCGCTCTCAGCCCCGAGATGGTCGCTCGCCGGCTGAGTTGCTCCACGGTCGTCCTCATCGCACCTTGATGTCTTTGCTGCATCCGCTGCATCAGGTTCCTGCTTTTGCTCCAGGCGACGTGGTATTTTATCGCAACTATCGATGTTCACGGCGTTGGCTCGCAGGGCGCATTCTTCGCTGCCTCGGCCGCGCGATGTATTTGGTTTTGGGGGCCTCTGGTGAGGTGCGTCGGCATCTCAATCAGCTGCGCCTCTGTCGTCGCTCGGGTTCTGCCGCTCCCCGTCTGCTTTCAGCGACGGTGCCGTCCGGTCAGCGCCCTGGGGACCCATCTACTGGCTCGCCTCATCCCCAGGTGTTACCGACGATGCCTTCCATTTTGCCCCATGGCGGCGCGCCGCCGCCGCCGCAGCAGCAGCAGCAGCAGCAGCCGCCGCCGCCGCCGACCGCATTCGACGCTTCGTTGCAGCCGCCAAGCGCCTCCCAGGGTCACGCGCCGCCGATCGCTTCCCGTGACCAGCTGTCCTCCGCCATGGAACGCCCGCCCGCTCCGGACCACATGACGTCATCGCGCGTCGGCTGCCCCGACGCAATGGAAATTGATCCTTCGGTCCCTCCTGTCTCTTTACGGGCGCATACACCACATGTTGACGTGCACCCTGGACTAGTTTTGCAGGCGTTTCCTAGCTCCCCTCGGACCGGATGGCCGGGTGCGGGTGGCACAGCCTCGCCTGTTGTTCGGCTCCCCACCTCATCGCATACGTCAACATGTGGTCCTCCCCACGGCGGGCGGAAGCCTTATTACACGACCGTTCGCCGCTTTGCGGGGGAGGAATGTGGTGTCACCGCCAGACACCACACTTGCTAGGTGGTAGTTTAAATCGGCCGCGGTCCATGTAGTACATGTCGGACCCGCGTGTCGCCACTGTGATCGCAGACCTAGCGCCACCACCAAGGCAGGTCTCGTGATACGAGAGTGGATTCGTCCCAGTTGTACGCGAACCTAGCTATCGCCCAGTTGTACGCGAACCTAGCTATCGCCCAGTTGTACGAGAACCTAGCTACCGCCCAGTTGTACGAAGCCTTTCTCTCTCATTAGCCGAGAGACAGAATAGCCATCAGCTAAGTTAATGGCTACGAACTAGCAAGGAGCCATTTGTATCAGTGCCTATAGCTTACGAGTATTCAAGAGAGATGTATTCCAAAGAACCATTAAAAGATAAGTAATAAGCATCCACATACTTTTCTTCTTATTCATTTATAAGTTCTCATGTTCCAGACTTCACGCCCGTCTGCTTTATGCCGTGCGTGCACTATCGGCCACAGCGTTAGTCTAGTATTCCTTTTCAGCAATCCACTTCACGGTGTCGGTCCAGCTACCGACCCTACACAATGTATTCCTTGGAACATCACATTGACGATGAAACACAGAAATCGCATCGGAATCAAATACAAAAGGCACAATGCCGCCTTAAGTACAAGAATAAAGACTCTTCTTACTGTCGGTGCTTTGAGCATTCCCTGTGAGACCAGTATTAGTTTCCGATACACCTCTGCAGGTTCAGTTTATTCCTTGGACCTTCACATTGACGATGAAACACAGAAATGGCATCGGAATTAAATAAAAAACGCACAATGCCGCCTTAAGTACAAGAATAGAGCCTCTTCTTAAAGTCGGTGCTTTGAGCGTTCCCTGTGAGACCGGTATTAGTTTCCGATACACCACTGCAGGTTCAATGTATTCCTTGGACCTTCACATTGACGATGAAACACAGAAATCGCATTGGAATTAAATACAAAAGGCACAATGCCGCCTTAAGTAAAAGAATAGAGACTGTTCTTACAGTCGGATGTTTGAGCATTCCCTGTGAGACCAGTATTAGTTTCCGATACACCACTGCAGGTTCAATGTATTCCTTGGACCTTCACATTGACGATGAAACACAGAAATCGCATCGGAATCAAATACAAAACGCACAATGCCGCCTTAAGTACAAGAATAGAGACTCTTCTTACAGTCGGTGCTTTGAGCATTCCCTGTGAGACCAGTATTAGTTTCCGCTACACCTCTGCAGGTACCGTTTATTCCTTGGACCTTCACATTGACGATGAAACACAGAAATCGCATCGGAATTAAATACAAAGCGCACAATGCCGCCTTAAGTACAAGAATAGAGACTCTTCTTACAGTCGGTGCTTTGAGCATTCCCTGTGAGACCAGTATTAGTTTCCGATACACCACTGCAGGTTCATTGTATTCCTTGGAACTTCACATTGACGATGAAACACAGAAATCGCATCGGAATTAAATACAAAAGGCACAATGCCGCCTTAAGTACTAGAATTGAGACTCTTCTTACAGTCGGTGCTTTGAGCATTCCCTGTGAGACCAGTATTTGTTTCCGATACACCTCTGCAGGTTCAGTTTATTCCTTGGACCTTCACATTGACGATGAAACACAGAAATCGCATCGGAATTAAATACAAAAGGCACAATGCCGCCTTAAGTACAAGAATAGAGACTGTTCTTACAGTCGGATCTTTGAGCATTCCCTGTGAGACCAGTATTAGTTTCCGATACACCACTGCAGGTTCAATGTATTCCTTGGAATTTCACATTGACGATGAAACACAGAAATCGCATCGGAATCAAATACAAAAGGCACAATGCCGCCTTAAGTACAAGAATAGAGACTCTTGTTACAGTCGGTGCTTTGAGCATTCCCTGTGAGACCAGTATTAGTTTCCGATACACCACTGCAGCTTCAATGAATTCCTTGGACCTTCGCATTGACGATGAAACACAGAAATCGCATCGGAATTTAATACAAAAGGCACAATGCCGCCTTAGGTACAAGAATAGAGACTCTTCTTACAGTCGGTGCTTTGAGCATTCCCTGTGAGACCAGTATTAGTTTCCGCTACATCTCTGGAGGTTCAGATTATTCCTTGGACCTTCACATTGACGATGAAACACAGAAATGGCATCCGAATTAAATCCAAATCACAGTGCCGCCTTAAGTACAAGAATAGAGACTCTTCTTACAGTCGGTGCTTTGAGCATTCCCTGTCAGACCAATATTAGTTTCCGCTACACCTCTGCAGGTTCAGTTTATTCCTTGGACCTTCACATTGACGATGAAACACAGAAATGGCATCGGAATTAAAGAGAAAAGGCACAATGCCGCCTTAAGTACAGGAATAGAGACTCTTCTTACAGTCGGTGCTTTGAGCATTCCCTGTGAGACCAGTATTAGTTTCCGATACACCACTGCAGGTTCAATGTATTCCTAGGAACTTCACATTGACGATGAAACACAGAAATCGCATCGGAATTAAATACAAAAGGCACAATGCCGCCTTAAGTACAAGAATAGAGACTCTTCTTACAGTCGGTGCTATGAGCATTCCCTGTGAGACCAGTATTAGTTTCCGCTACACCTCTGCAGGTTCAGTTTATTCCTTGGACCTTCACATTGACGATGAAACACAGAAATGATATCGGAATTATATACAAAATGCACAATGCCGATTTAAGTACAAGAATAGAGACTCTTCTTACAGTCGGTGCTTTGAGCATTCCCTGTGAGACCAGTATTAGTTTCCGCTACACCTCTGCAGGTTCAGTTTATTCCTTGGACCTTCACATTGACGATGAAACACAGAAATGGCATTCGAATTAAATGCAAAACACAGTGCCGCCTTAAGTACAAGAATAGAGACTCTTCTTACAGTCGGTGCTTTGAGCATTCCCTGTGAGACAGTATTAGTTTCCGATACACCTCTGCAGGTTCAGTTTATTCCTTGGACCTTCACATTGACGATGAAACACAGAAATGGCATCGGAATTAAATACAAAAGGCACAATGCCGCCTTAAGTACAAGAATAGAGACTCTTCTTACAGTCGGTGCTTTGAGCATTCCCTGTGAGACCAGTTTTAGTTTCCGATACACCACTGCAGGTTCAATGTAATCCTTGGACCTTCACATTGACGATGAAACACAGAAATCGCATCGGAATTAAATACAAAACGCACAATGCCGCCTTAAGTACAAGAATAGTGACTCGTCTTACAGTCGGTGCTTTGAGCATTCCCTGTGAGACCAGTATTAGTTTCCGCTACACCTCTGCAGCTTCAATGTATTCCTTGGAACTTCACATTGACGATGAAACACAGAAATCGCATCGGAATCAAATATAAAAGGCACAATGCCGCCTTAAGTACAAGAATAGAGACTCTTCTTACAGTCGGTGCTTTGAGCATTCCCTGTGAGACCAGTATTAGTTTGTGATACACCTCTGCAGGTTCAGTTTATTCCTTGGACCTTCACATTGACGATGAAACACAGAAATGGCATCGGAATTAAATACAAAACTCACAATGCCGCCTTAAGTACAAGAATAGAGCCTCTTCTTAAAGTCGGTGCATTGAGCATTCCCTGTGAGACCAGTATTAGTTTCCGATACACCACTGCAGGTTCAACGTATTCCTTGGACCTTCACATTGACGATGAAACACAGAAATCGCATCGGAATTAAATACAAAAGGCACAATGCCGCCTTAAGTACAAGAATAGAGACTGTTCTTACAGTCGGATCTTTGAGCATTCCCTGTGAGACCAGTATTAGTTTCCGATACACCACTGCAGGTTCAATGTATTCCTTGGAACATCACATTGACGATGAAACACAGAAATCGCATCGGAATCAAATACAAAAGGCACAATGCCGCCTTAAGTACAAGAATAGATACTGTTATTACAGTCGGTGCTTTGAGCATTCCCTGTGAGACCAGTATTAGTTTCCGATACACCACTGCAGGTTCAATGAATTCCTTGGACCTTCACATTGACGATGAAACACAGAAATGGCATCGGAATTAAATACAAAAGGCACAATGCCGCCTTAAGTAAAAGAATAGAGACTGTTCTTACAGTCGGATGTTTGAGCATTCCCTGTGAGACCAGTATTAGTTTCCGATACACCACTGCAGATTCAATGTATTCCTTGGACCTTAACATTGACGATGAAACACAGAAATCGCATCGGAAACAAATACAAAGGGCACAATGCCGCCTTAAGTACAAGAACAGAGACTCTTCTTACAGTCGGTGATTTGAGCATTCCCTGTGAGACCAGTATTAGTTTCCGCTACACCTCTGCAGGTTCAGTTTATTCCTTGGACCTTCACATTGACGATGAAACACAGAAATGGCATCAGAATTAAATACAAAAGCACAATGCCGCCTTAAGTACAAGAATAGAGACTCTTCTTACAGTCGGTGCTTTGAGCATTCCTTGTGAGACCAGTATTAGTTTCCGCTACACCTATGCAGGTTCAGTTTATTCCTTGGACCTTCACATTGACGATGAAACACAGAAATGGCATCGGAATTAAATACAAATGGCACAATGCCGCCTAATGTACAAGAATAGAGACTTTTCTTACAGTCGGTGCTTTGAGCATTCCCTGTGAGACCAGTATTAGTTTACGATACACCACTGCAGGTTCAATGTATTCCTTGGAACATCACATTGATGATGAAACACAGAAATCGCATCGGAAATAAATACAAAAGGCACAATGCCGCCTTAAGTACAAGTATAGAAACTCTTCTTACAGTCGGTGCTTTGAGCATTCCCTGTGACACCAGTATTAGTTTCCGCTACACCTCTGCAGGTTCAGTTTATTCCTTGGACCTTCACATTGACGATGAAACACAGAAATGGCATCGGAAATAAATACAAAAGGCACAATGCCGCCTTAAGTACAAGAATAGGGACTCTTCTTACAGTCGGTGCTTTGAGCATTCCCTGTGAGACCAGTATTTGTTTCCGCTACACCTCTGCAAGTTCAGTTTATTCCTTGGTCTTTCACATTGACGATGAAACACAGAAATGGCATCGGAAATAAATAAAAAACGCACAATGCCGCCTTAAGTACAAGAATAGAGCCTCTTCTTAAAGTCGGTGCTTTGAGCATTCCCTATGAGACCAGTATTAGTTTCCGATACACCACTGCAGGTTCAATGTATTCCTTGGACCTTCACATTAACGATGAAACACAGAAATCGCATCGGAATTAAATACAAAAGGCACAATGCCGCCTTAAGTAAAAGAATAGAGACTGTTCTTACAGTCGGATGTTTGAGCATTCCCTGTGAGACCAGTATTAGTTTCCGATACACCACAGCAGTTTCAATGTATTCCTTTGACCTTCACATTGACGATGAAACACAGAAATCGCATCGGAATCAAATACAAAAGGCACAATGCCGCCTTAAGTACAAGAATGGAGACTCTTCTTACAGTCGGTGCTTTGAGCATTCCCTGTGAGACCAGTATTAGTTTCCGATACACCTCTGCAGGTTCAGTTTATTCCTTGGACCTTCACATTGACGATAAAACACAGAAATGGCATCGGAATTAAATACAAAACTCACAATGCCGCATTAAGTACAAGAATAGAGCCTCTACTTACAGTCGGTGTTTTGAGCATTCCCTGTGAGACCAGTATTAGTTTCCGATACACCACTGCAGGTTCAATGTATTCCTTGGACCTTCACATTGACGATGAAACACAGAAATCGCATCGGTATTAAATACAAAAGGCACAATGCCGCCTTAAGTACAAGAATAGAGACTCTTCTTACAGTCGGTGATTTGAGCATTCCCTGTGAGACCAGTATTAGTTTCCGATACACCACTGCAGGTTCAATGTATTCCTTGGATCTTCGCATTGACGATGAAACAGAGAAAACGCATCGGAATTAAATACAAAAGGCATAATGCCGCCTTAGGTACAAGAATAGAGACTCTTCTTACAGTCGGTGCTATGAGCATTCCCTGTGAGACCAGTATTAGTTTCCGCTACACCTCTGCTTGTTCAGTTTATTCCTTGGACCTTCACATTGACGATGAAACACAGAAATGGCATCGGAATTAAATACAAAAGCACAATGCCGCCTTAAGTACAAGAATAGAGACTCTTCTTACAGTCGGTGTTTTGAGCATTCCTTGTGGGACCAGTATTAGTTTCCGCTACACCTCTGCAGGTTCAGTTTATTCCTTGGACATTCACTTTGACGATGAAACACAGAAATGGCATCGGAAATAAATACAAAAGGCACAACGCCGCCTTAAGTACAAGAATATTGACTCTTCTTAAAGTCGGTGCTTTGAGCATTCCCTGTGAGACCAGTATTAGTTTCCGATACACCACTGCAGGTTCAATGTATTCCTTGGAACTTCACATTGACGATGAAACACAGAAATCGCATCGGAATTAAATACAAAAGGCACAATGCCGCCTTAAGTACAAGAATAGAGACTCTTCTTACAGTCGGTGCTTTGAGCTTTCCCTGTGAGACAAGTATTAGTTTCCGCTACAACTCTGCAGGTTCAGTTTATTCCTTGGACCTTCACATTGACGATGAAACACAGAAATGGCATCGGAATTAAATACGAAAGGCACAATGCCGCCTTAAGTACAAGAATAGAGACTCTTCTACAGTCGGTGCTTTGAGCATTCCCTGTGAGACCAGTATTAGTTTCCGCTACACCACTGCAGGTTCAATGTATTCCTTGGAACATCACATTGATGATGAAACACAGAAATCGCATCGGAATTAAATACAAAAGGCACAATGCCGCCTTAAGTACAAGAATAGTAATTCTTCTAACAGTCGGTGCTTTGAGCATTCCCTGTGAGACCAGTATTAGTTTCCGCTACACCTCTGCAGGTTCAGTTTATTCCTTGGACCTTCACATTGACGATGAAACACAGAAATGGCATCGGAAATAAATACAAAAGGCACAATGCCGCCTTAAGTACAAGAATAGAGACTCTTCTTACAGTCGGTGCTTTGAGCATTCCCTGTGAGACCAGTATTAGTTTCCGCTACACCTCTGCAGGTTCAGATTATTCCTTGGACCTTCACATTGACGATGAAACACAGAAATGGCATCAGAATTAAATACAAAAGCACAATGCCGCCTTAAGTACAAGAATAGAGACTCTTCTTACAGTCGGTGCTTTGAGCATTCCTTGTGAGACCAGTATTAGTTTCCGCTACACCTATGCAGGTTCAGTTTATTCCTTGGACCTTCACATTGACGATGAAACACAGAAATGGCATCGGAATTAAATAAAAAACGCACAATGCCGCCTTAAGTACAAGAATAGAGCCTCTTCTTAAAGTCGGTGCTTTGAGCATTCCCTGTGAGACCAGTATTAGTTTCCGATACACCACTGCAGGTTCAATGTATTCCTTGGACCTTCACATTGACGATGAAACACCGAAATCGCATCGGAATTGAATACAAAAGGCACAATGCCGCCTTAAGTAAAAGAATAGAGACTGTTCTTACAGTCGGATGTTTGAGCATTCCCTGTGAGACCAGTATTAGTTTCCGATACACCACTGCAGTTTCAATGTATTCCTTTGACCTTCACATTGACGATGAAACACAGAAATGGCATTGGAAATAAATACAAAAGGCACAATGCCGCCTTAAGTACAAGAATAGAGACTCTTCTTACAGTCGGTGATTTGAGCATTCCCTGTGAGACCAGTATTAGTTTCCGATACACCACTGCAGGTTCAATGTATTCCTTGGATCTTCGCATTGACGATGAAACAGAGAAATCGCATCGGAATTAAATACAAAAGGCATAATGCCGCCTTAGGTACAAGAATAGAGACTCTTCTTACATCGGTGCTTTGAGCATTCCCTGTGAGACCAGTATTAGTTTCCGCTACACCTCTGCAGGTTCAGTTTATTCCTTGGACCTTCACATTGACGATGAAACACAGAAATGGCATCGGAATTAAATACAAAAGCACAATGCCGCCTTAAGTACAAGAATAGAGTCTCTTCTTACAGTCGGTGTTTTGAGCATTCCTTGTGAGACCAGTATTAGTTTCCGCTACACTTCTGCAGGTTCAGTTTATTCCTTGGACCTTCACTTTGACGATGAAACACAGAAATGACATCGGAATTAAATACAAAAGGCACAACGCCGCCTTATGTACAAGAATATTGACTCTTCTTAAAGTCGGTGCTTTGAGCATTCCCTGTGAGACCAGTATTAGTTTCCGATACACCACTGCAGGTTCAATGTATTCCTTGGAACTTCACATTGACGATGAAACACAGAAATCGCATCGGAATTAAATACAAAAGGCACAATGCCGCCTTAAGTACAAGAATAGAGACTCTTCTTACCGTCGGTGCTTTGAGCATTCCCTGTGAGACCAGTATTAGTTTCCGATACACCACTGCAGGTTCAATGTATTCCTTGGATCTTCACATTGACAATGAAACACAGAAATGGCTTCGGAATTAAATCCAAAACGCACAATGCCGCTTTATGTACAAGAATAGAGACTCTTCTTACCGTCGGTGCTTTAAGCACTCCCTGTGAGACCAGTATTAGTTTCCGCTACGCCTTTGCAGGTTCAGTTTATTCCTTGGACCTTCACATTGACGATGAAACACAGAAATCGCATCGGAATTAAAAACAAAAGCCACAATGCCGCCGTAAGTACAAGAATAGTAACTCTTCTTACAGTCGGTGCTTTGAGCATTCCCTGTGAGACCAGTATTAGTTTCCGCTACACCTCTGCAGGTTCAGTTTATTCCTTGGACAATTACATTGACGATGAAACACAGAAATGATATCGGAAATAAATACAAAAGGCACAATGCCGCCTTAAGTACAAGAATAGAGACTCTTCTTACGGTCGGTGCTTTGAGCATTCCCTGTGAGACCAGTATTAGTTTCCGCTACACCTCTGCAAGTTCAGTTTATTCCTTGGACCTTCACATTGACGATGAAAAACAGAAATCGCTTCGGAATTAAATACAAAAGGCACGATGCCGCCTTAAGTACAAGAATAGAGACTCTTCTTACAGTCGGTGCTATGAGCATTCCCTGTGAGACCAGTATTAGTTTCCGCTACACCTCTGCTTGTTCAGTTTATTCCTTGGACCTTCACATTGACGATGAAACACAGAAATGGCATCGCAATTAAATACAAAACGCACAATGCCGCCTTAAGTGCAAGAATAGAGACTCTTCTTACAGTCGGTGCTTTGAGCATTCCCTGTGAGACCAGTATTAGTTTCCGCTACACCTCTGCAGGTTCAGTTTATTCCTTAGACCTTCACATTGACGATGAAACACAGAAATCGCATCGGAATTAAATACAAAAGGCACGATGCCGCCTTAAGTACAAGAATAGAGACTCTGCTTACAGTCGGTGATATGAGCATTCCCTGTGAGACCAGTATTAGTTTCCGCTACACCTCTGCAGGTTCAGTTTATTCCTTGGACCTTCACATTGACGATGAAACACAGAAATGGCATCGGAATTAAATACATAACGCACAATGCCGCCTTAACTGCAAGAATAGAGACTCTTCTTACAGCCGGTGCTTTGAGCATTCCCTGTGAGACCAGTATTAGTTTCCGATACACCACTGCAGTTTCAATGTATTCCTTGGACCTTCACATTGACGATGAAACACAGAAATGGCATCGGAATTAAATACAAAAGCACAATGCCGCCTTAAGTACAAGAATAGAGACTCTTCTTTCAGTCGGTGCTTTGAGCATTCCCTGTGAGACCAGTATTAGTTTCCGATACACCACTGCAGGTTCAATGTAATCCTTGGACCTTCACATTGAAGATGAAACACAGAAATCGCATCGGAATTAAATACAAAACGCACATTACGCCTTAAGTACAAGAATAGAGACTCTTCTTACAGTCGGTGCTTTGAGCATTCCCTGTGAGACCAGTATTAGTTTCCGCTAAACCTCTACAGGTTCAATGTATTCCTTGGACCTTCCCATTGACGATGATACACAGAAATAGCATCGGAATTAAATACAAAAGGCACAATGCCGCCTTAAGTACAAGGATAGAGACTCTTCTTACAGTCGGTGCTTTGAGCATTCCCTGTGAGACCAGTATTAGTTTCCGATACACCACTGCAGGTTCAATGTATTCCTTGGAACTTCACATTGACGATGAAACACAGAAATCGCATTGGAATCAAATACAAAAGGCACAATGCCGCCTTAAGTACAAGAATAGAGACTCTTCTTACAGTCGGTGTTTTGAGTTATCCCTTGAGACCAGTTTTTGTTTCCGATACACCTCTGCACGTTCAGTTTATTCCTTGGACCTTCACATTGACGATGAAACACAGAAATGGCATCGGAATTAAATACAAAAGGCACAATGCCGCCTAAAGTACAAGAATGGAGACTCTTATTACAGTCGGTGCTTTGAGCATTCCCTGTGAGACCAGTATTAGTTTCCGATACACCACTGCAGGTTCAATGTATTCCTTGGACCTTCACATTGACGATGAAACACAGAAATGGCATCGGAATTAAATACAGAACGCACAATGCCGCCTTAAGTAAAAGAATAGAGCCTCTTCTTACAGTCGGTGCTTTGAGCATTCCCTGTGAGACCAGTATTAGTTTCCGATACACCACTGCAGGTTCAATGTATTCCTTGGACCTTCACATTGACGATGAAACACAGAAATGGCATCGGAATTAAATACAAAAGGCACAATGCCGCCTTAAGTACAAGAATAGAGACTCTTCATACAGTCGGTGCTTTGAGCATTCCCTGTGAGAGCAGTATTAGTTTCCGATACACCACTGCAGGTTCAATGTATTCCTTGGACCTTCACATTGACGATGAAACACAGAAATCGCATCGGAATTAAGTACAAAAGGCACAATGCCGCCTTAAGTACAAGAATAGAGACTCTTCTTACAGTCGGAGCTTTAAGCATTCCCTTTGAAACCAGTATTAGTTTCCGCTACACCTCTGCAGGTTCAGTTTATTCCTTGGACCTTCACATTGACGATGAAACTCAGAAATCGCATCGGAATTAAATACAAAGGGCACAATGCCGCCTTAAGTACAAGAATAGAGACTCTTCTTACAGTCGGTGCTTTGAGCATTCCCTGTGAGACCAGTATTAGTTTCTGATACACCATTGCAGGTTCAATGTATTCCTTGGAACTTCACATTGACGATGAATTACAGAAATCGCGTCGGAATCAAATACAAAAGGCACAATGCCGCCTTAAGTAGAAGAATAGAGACTCTTCTCACAGTCGGTGCTTTGAGCATTCCCTGTGAGACCAGTATTAGTTTCCGCTAAACCTCTACAGGTTCAATGTATTCCTTGGACCTTCCCATTGACGATGATACACAGAAATAGCATCGGAATTAAATACAAAAGGCACAATGCCGCCTTAAGTACAAGGATAGAGACTCTTCTTACAGTCGGTGCTTTGAGCATTCCCTGTGAGACCAGTATTAGTTTCCGATATACCACTGCACGTTCAATGTATTCCTTGGAACTTCACATTGACGATGAAACACAGAAATCGCATCGGAATCAAATGCAAAAGGCACAATGCCGCCTTAAGTACAAAATAGAGACTCTTCTTACAGTCGTTGCTTTGAGTTATCCCTTGAGACCAGTATTTGTTTCCGATACACCTCTGCAGGTTCAGTTTATTCCTTGGACCTTCACATTGACGATGAAACACAGAAATGGCATCGGAATTAAATACAAAAGGCACAACGCCGCCTTAAGTACAAGAATAGAGACTCTTCTTACAGTCGGTGCTTTGAGCATTCCCTGTGTGACCAGTATTAGTTTCCGATGCACCACTGCAGGTTCAATGTATTCCTTGGACCTTCACATTGACGATGAAACACAGAAATCGCATCGGAATTAAATACATAAGGCACAATGCCGCCTTAAGTACAAGAATAGAGACTGTTCTTACAGTCGGATCTTTGAGCATTCCCTGTGAGACCAGTATTAGTTTCCGATACACCACTGCAGGTTCAATGTATTCCTTGGAACTTTACATTGATGATGAATCACAGAAATCGCATCGGAATCAGATACAAAAGGCACAATGCCGCCTTAAGTACAAGAATAGAGACTCTTCTTACAGTCGGTGCTTTGAGCATTCCCTGTGAGACCAGTATTAGTTTCCCATACACCCCTGCAGGTTCAGCTTATTCCTTGGACCTTCACATTGACGATGAAACACAGAAATGGCATCGGAATTAAATACAAAAGGCACAATGCCGCCTTAAGTACAAGAATAGAGACTCTTCATACAGTCGGTGATTTGAGCATTCCCTGTGAGACCAGTATTAGTTTCCGCTACACCTCTGCAGGTTCAGATTATTCCTTGGACCTTCACATTGACGATGAAACACAGAAATGGAATGGGAAGTAAATTCAAAAGGTACAATGCCGCCTTAAGTACAAGAATAGAGACTCTTCTTACAGTCGGTGCTTTAAGCATTCCCTGTGAGACCAGTATTAGTTTCCGATACACCATTGCAGGTTCAATGTATTCCTTGGACCTTCACATTTACGATGAAACACAGAAATCGCATCGGAATTAAATACAAAAGGCATAATGCCGCCTTAAGTACAAGAATAGAGACTCTTCTTACAGTCGGAGCTTTAAGCATTCCCTGTGAAACCAGTATTAGTTCCCACTACACCTCTGCAGGTTCAGTTCATTCCTTGGACCTTCACATTGACGATGAAACACAGAAATCGCATCGGAATTAAATACAAAAGGCACAATGCCGCCTTAAGTAGAAGAATAGAGACTCTTCTTACAGTCGGTGCTTTGAGCATTCCCTGTGAGACCAGTGTTAGTTTCTGATACACCATTGTAGGTTCAATGTATTCCTTGGAACTTCACATTGACGATGAAACACAGAAATCGCATCGGATTCAAATACAAAAGGCACAATGCCGCCTTAAGTACAAGAATAGAGACTCTTCATACAGTCGGTGCTTTGAGCATTCCCTGTGAGACCAGTATTAGTTTCCGATACACCACAGCAGGTTCAATGTATTCCTTGGACCTTCACATTGACGATGAAACACAGAAATCGCATTGGAATTAAATACAAAACGCACAATGCCGCCTTAAGTACAAGAATAGAGACTCTTCTTACAGTCGGTGCTTTGAGCAATCATTGTGAGACCAGTATTAGTTTCCGCTACACCTCTGCAGGTTCAATGTATTCCTTGGACCTTCCCATTGACGATGATACACAGAAATCGCATCGGAATTAAATACAAAAGGCACAATGCCGCCTTAAGTACAAGAGTAGAGACTCTTCTTACAGTCGGTGCCTAGAGCATTCCCTGTGAGACCAGTATTAGTTTCCGATACACCACTGCAGGTTCAATGTATTCCTTGGAACTTCACATTGACGATGAAACACAGAGATCGCATCGGAATCGAATACAAAAGGCACAATGCCGCCTTAAGTACAAGAATAGAGACTCTTCTTACAGTCGGTGCTTTGAGCATTCCCTGTGAGACCAGTATTAGTTTCCGATGCACCACAGCAGGTTCAATGTATTCCTTGGACCTTCACATTGACGATGAAACACAGAAATCGCATCGGAATTAAATACAAAAGGCACAATGCCGCCTTAAGTACAAGAATAGAGACTGTTCTTACAGTCGGATCTTTAAGCAGTCCCTGTGAGACCAGTATTAGTTTCCGATACACCACTGCAGGTTCAATGTATTCCTTGGAACTTCACATTGACGATGAAACACAGAAATCGCATCGGAATCAAATACAAAAGGCACAATGCCGCCTTAAGTACAAGAATAGAGACTCTTCTTACAGTCGGTGCTTTGAGCATTCCCAGTGAGACCAGTATTAGTTTCCGATACACCTCTGCAGGTTCAGATTATTTCTTGGACCTCCACATTGACGATGAAACACAGAAATGGGATCGGAATTATATACAAAAGGCACAATGCCGCCTTAAGTACAAGAATAGAGACTCTTCTTACAGTCGGTGCTTTGAGCATTCCCTGTGAGACCAGTATTAGTTTCCGCTACACCTCTGCAGGTTCAGTTTATCCCTTGGACCTTAACATTGACGATGAAAAACAGAAATGGCATCGGAATTAAATACAAAAGGCACAATGCCGCCTTAAGTACAAGAATAGAGACTCTTCTTACAGTCGGTGCTTTGAGCATTCCCTGTGAGACCAGTATTAGTTTCCGCTACAACTCTGCAGGTTCAATGTATTCCTTGGACCTTCACATTGACGATGAAACGCAGAAATCGCATCGGAATTAAATACAAAAGGCACAATGCCGCCTTAAGTACAAGAATAGAGACTCTTCTTACAGTCGGTGCTTTAAACAATCCCTGTGAGACCAGTATTAGTTTCCGATACGCCACTGCAGGTTCAATGTATTCCTTGGACCTTCAAATTGACGATGATACACAGAAATCGCATAGGAATTAAATATAAATGGCACAATGCCGCGTTAAGCACAAGATTAGAGACTCTTCTTACAGTCGGTGCTTTGAGCATTCCCTGTGAGACCAGTATTAGTTTCCGATACACCACCGCAGGTTCAATGTATTCCTTGGACCTTCACATTGAGGATGAAACACAGAAATCGCATCGGAATTAAATCCAAAATGCACAATGCCGCCTTAAGTACAAGAATAGAGACTCTTCTTACAGTCGGTGCCTTGACCATTCCCTGTGAGACCAGTATTAGTTTCCGCTACACCTCTGCAGGTACAGTTTATTCCTTGGACCTTCACATTGACGATGAAACACAGAAATGGCATCGGAATTAAATACAAAAAGCACAATGCCGCCTTAAGTACAAGAATAGAGACTCTTCTTACAGTCGGTGCTTTGAGCATTCCCTGTGAGACCAGTATTAATTTCCGATACACCACTGCAGGTTCAATGTATTCCTTGGTCCTCCACATTGACGATGAAACACAGAAATTGCAACGGAATTAAATCCAAAACGCACAATGCCGCCTTAAGTACAAGAATACAGACTCTACTTACAGTCGGTACTTTGAGCATTCCCTGTGAGACCAGTATTAGTTTCCGATACACCACTGCATGTTCAGTGTATACCTTTGACCTTCACATTGACGATGAAATACAGAAATCGCATCGGAATCAAATACAAAAGGCACAATGCCGCCTTAAGTACAAGAATAGAGACTCTTCTTATAGTCGTTGCTTTGAGCATTCCCTGTGAGACCAGTAATAGTATCCGAAACACCACTGCAGTCTCAATCTATTCCTTGGACATACACATTGACAATGAAACACTGAAATTACATCGGAATTAAATACAAAAGGTACAATGCCGCCTTAAGTACAAGAATAGAGACTCTTCTTACCATCGGTGCTTTGAGCATTCTTTGTGAGACCAGTATTAGTTTCCGCTACACCTCTGCAGGTTCAATGTATTCCTTGGACCTTCACATTGACGATGAAACACAGAAATGGCATCGGAATTAAATACAAAAGGCACAATGCCGCCTTAAGTACAAGAATAGAGACTCTTCTTACAGTCGGTGCTTTGAGCAATTCCTGTGAGACCAGTATTAGTTTCCGATACACCACTGCAGGTTCAATGTATTCCTTGGACCTTCACATTGACGATAAAACACAGAAATGGCATCGGAATTAAATACAAAAGGCACAATGCCGCCTTAAGTACAAGAATAGAGACTCTTCTTACAGTCGGTGCTTTGAGCATTCCCTGTGAGACCAGTATTATTTTCCGATACGCCACTGCAGGTTCAATGTATTCCTTGGACCTTCACATTGACGATGAAACACAGAAATCGCATCGGAATTAAATACAAAAGGCACAATGCCGCCTTAAGTACAAGAATAGAGACTCTTCTTACTGTCGGTGCTTTGAGCCTTCCCTGAGAGACCAGTATTAGTTTCCGCTACACCTCTGCAGGTTCAGTTTATTCCTTGGACCTTCACATTGACGATGAAACACAGAAATGGCATCGGAATTAAATACAAAAAGCACAATGCCGCCTTAAGTACAAGAATAGAGACTCTTCTTACAGTCAGTGCTTTGAGTATTCCATGTGAGACAAGTATTACTTTCCGATACACCACTGCAGGTTCAATGTATTCCTTCGACCTTCACATTGACGATGAAACACAGAAATCGCATCGGAATTAAGTCCAAAACGCACAATGCCGCCTTAAGTAAAAGAATACAGACTCTACTTACAGTCGGTGCTTTGAGGATTCCCTGTGAGACCAGTATTAGTTTCCGCTACACCTCTGCAGGTTCAGTTTATTCCTTGGACTTTCACATTGACGATGAAACACAGAAATGGCATCGGAATAAAATACAAAAGGCACAATGCCGCCATAAGTACAAGAATAGAGACTCTTCTTACAGTCGGTGCTTTGAGCATTCCCTGTGAGACCAGTATTAGTTTCCGCTACACCTCTGCAGGTTCAATGTATTCCTTGGACCTTCACATTGACGATGAAACGCAAAAATCGCATCAGAATTAAATACAAAAAGCACAATGCCGCCTTAAGTACAAGAATAGAGACTCTTCTTACAGTCGGTGCTTTAAACATTCCCTGTGAGACCAGTATTAGTTTCCGACACGCCACTGCATTTCCAATGTATTCCTTGGACCTTCAAATTGACGATGATACACAGAAATCGAATAGGAATTAAATACAAAAGGCACAATGCCGCCTTAAGTACAAGAATAGAGACTCTTCTTACAGTCGGTGCTTTGAGCATTCCCTGTGAGACCAGTATTAGTTTCCGATACACCACTGCAGGTTCAATGTATTCCTTGGACCTTCACATTGACGATGAAACACAGAAATCGCATCGGAATTTAATCCAAAACGCACAATGCCGCCTTAAGTACAAGAATACAGACTCTACTTACAGTCGGTGATTTGAGCATTCCCTGTGAGACCAGTATTTGTTTCCGATACACCACTGCATGTTCAATGTATTCCTTGGACCTTCACATTGACGATGAAATACAGACATCGCATCGGAATCAAATACAAAAGGCACAATTCCGCCTTAAGTACAAGAATAGAGACTCTTCCATACTGTCGGTGCTTTGAGCATTCCCTGTGAGAACAGTAATAGTATCCGATACACCACTGCAGGTTCAATCTATTCCTTGGACATGCACATTGACGATGAAACACTGAAATTACATCGGAATTAGGTACAAAAAGAACAATGCCGCCTTGAGTACAAGAATAGAGACTCTTCTTACCGTCGGTGCTTTGAGCATTCCCTGTGAGACCAGTATTAGTTTCCGATACACCACTGGAGTTTCAACGAATTCCTTGGACATTCTCATTGACGATGAAACACTGAAATTACATCGGAATTAAATACAAAAGGTACAATGCCGCCTTAAGTACAAGAATAGAGACTCTTCTTACCGTCGGTGTTTTGAGCATTCCCTGTGAGACCAGTATTAGTTTCCGCTACACCTCTGCAGGTTCAATTTATTCCTTGGACCTTCACATTGACGATGAAACACAGAAATGGCATCGGAATTAAATACAAAAGGCACAATGCCGCCTTAAGTACAAGAATAGAGACTCTTCTTACAGTCGGTGCTTTGAGCATTCCCTGTGAGACCAGTATTAGTTTCCGATACATCACTGCAGGTTCAATGTATTCCTTGGACCTTCACATTGACGTTGAAACACAGAATGGCATCGGAATTAAATACAAAAGGCACAATGCCGCCTTAAGTACAAGAATACAGACTCTACTTACAGTCGGTACTTTGAGCATTCCCTGTGAGACCAGTATTAGTTTCCGATACACCACTGCAGGTTCAATGTATTCCTTGGACCTTCACATTGACGATGAAATACAGAAATCGCATCGGAATCAAATACAAAAGGCACAATGCCGCCTTAAGTACCAGAATAGAGACTCTTCTTATAGTCGGTGCTTTGAGCATTCCCTGTGAGACCAGTAATAGTATCCGATACACCACTGCAGTCTCAATCTCTTCCTTGTACATACAAATTGACGATGAAACACTGAAATTACATCGGAATTAAATACAAAAGGAACAATGCCGCCTTAAGTACAAGAATAGAGACTCCTCTTACCGTCGGTGCTTTGAGCATTCCCTGTGAGACCAGTATTAGTTACCGATACACCACTGCAGGTTCAATGTATTCCTTGGAACTTAACATTGACGATGAAACACAGAAATCGCATCGGAATCAAATACAAAAGGCACAATGCCGCCTTAAGTACAAGAATAGACTCTCTTCTTACAGTCGGTGCTTTGAGTTATCCCTGTGAGACCAGTATTTGTTTCTGATACACCTCTGCAGGTTCAGTTTATTCCTTGGACCTTCACATTGACGATGAAACACATAAATGGCATCGGAATTAAATACAAAAGGCACAATGCCGCCTTAAGTACAAGAATAGAGACTCTTCTTACAGTCGGATCTTTGAGCATTCCCTGTGAGACCAGTATTAGTTTCCGATACAACACTGCAGGTTCAATGTATTCCTTGGAACTTCACATTGACGATGAAACACAGAAATGGCATCGGAATTAAATACAAAAGGCACAATGCCGCCTTAAGTACAAGAATAGAGACTGTTCTTACAGTCGGATCTTTGAGCATTCCCTGTGAGACCAGAATTAGTTGCCGATACACCACTGCAGGTTCAATGTATTCCTTGGAACTTCACATTGACGATGAAACAAAGAAATGGCATCGGAATTAAATACAAAAGGCACAATGCCGCCTTAAGTACAAGAATAGAGACTCTTCTTACAGTCGGTGCTTTGAGCATTCCCTGTGAGACCAGTATTAGTTTCTGATACACCATTGCAGGTTCAATGTATTCCTTGGAACTTCACATTGACGATGAATTACAGAAATCGCGTCGGAATCAAATACAAAAGGCACAATGCCGCCTTAAGTAGAAGAATAGAGACTCTTCTTACAGTCGGTGCTTTGAGCATTCCCTGTGAGACCAGTATTAGTTTCCGCTAAACCTCTACAGGTTCAATGTATTCCTTGGACCTTCCCATTGACGATGATACACAGAAATAGCATCGGAATTAAATACAAAAGGCACAATGCCGCCTTAAGTACAAGGATAGAGACTCTTCTTACAGTCGGTGCTTTGAGCATTCCCTGTGAGACCAGTATTAGTTTCCGATATACCACTGCACGTTCAATGTATTCCTTGGAACTTCACATTGACGATGAAACACAGAAATCGCATCGGAATCAAATGCAAAAGGCACAATGCCGCCTTAAGTACAAAATAGAGACTCTTCTTACAGTCGTTGCTTTGAGTTATCCCTTGAGACCAGTTTTTGTTTCCGATACACCTCTGCAGGTTCAGTTTATTCCTTGGACCTTCACATTGACGATGAAACACAGAAATGGCATCGGAATTAAATACAAAAGGCACAACGCCGCCTTAAGTACAAGAATAGAGACTCTTCTTACAGTCGGTGCTTTGAGCATTCCCTGTGTGACCAGTATTAGTTTCCGATGCACCACTGCAGGTTCAATGTATTCCTTGGACCTTCACATTGACGATGAAACACAGAAATCGCATCGGAATTAAATACATAAGGCACAATGCCGCCTTAAGTACAAGAATAGAGACTGTTCTTACAGTCGGATCTTTGAGCATTCCCTGTGAGACCAGTATTAGTTTCCGATACACCACTGCAGGTTCAATGTATTCCTTGGAACTTTACATTGACGATGAATCACAGAAATCGCATCGGAATCAGATACAAAAGGCACAATGCCGCCTTAAGTACAAGAATAGAGACTCTTCTTACAGTCGGTGCTTTGAGCATTCCCTGTGAGACCAGTATTAGTTTCCCATACACCCCTGCAGGTTCAGCTTATTCCTTGGACCTTCACATTGACGATGAAACACAGAAATGGCATCGGAATTAAATACAAAAGGCACAATGCCGCCTTAAGTACAAGAATAGAGACTCTTCATACAGTCGGTGCTTTGAGCATTCCCTGTGAGACCAGTATTAGTTTCCGCTACACCTCTGCAGGTTCAGATTATTCCTTGGACCTTCACATTGACGATGAAACACAGAAATGGAATGGGAAGTAAATTCAAAAGGTACAATGCCGCCTTAAGTACAAGAATAGAGACTCTTCTTACAGTCGGTGCTTTCAGCATTCCCTGTGAGACCAGTATTAGTTTCCGATACACCATTGCAGGTTCAATGTATTCCTTGGACCTTCACATTTACGATGAAACACAGAAATCGCATCGGAATTAAATACAAAAAGCATAATGCCGCCTTAAGTACAAGAATAGAGACTCTTCTTACAGTCGGAGCTTTAAGCATTCCCTGTGAAACCAGTATTAGTTCCCACTACACCTCTGCAGGTTCAGTTCATTCCTTGGACCTTCACATTGACGATGAAACACAGAAATCGCATCGGAATTAAATACAAAAGGCACAATGCCGCCTTAAGTAGAAGAATAGAGACTCTTCTTACAGTCGGTGCTTTGAGCATTCCCTGTGAGACCAGTGTTAGTTTCTGATACACCATTGTAGGTTCAATGTATTCCTTGGAACTTCACATTGACGATGAAACACAGAAATCGCATCGGATTCAAATACAAAAGGCACAATGCCGCCTTAAGTACAAGAATAGAGACTCTTCATACAGTCGGTGCTTTGAGCATTCCCTGTGAGACCAGTATTAGTTTCCGATACACCACAGCAGGTTCAATGTATTCCTTGGACCTTCACATTGACGATGAAACACAGAAATCGCATTGGAATTAAATACAAAACGCACAATGCCGCCTTAAGTACAAGAATAGAGACTCTTCTTACAGTCGGTGCTTTGAGCAATCCCTGTGAGACCAGTATTAGTTTCCGCTACACCTCTGCAGGTTCAATGTATTCCTTGGACCTTCCCATTGACGATGATACACAGAAATCGCATCGGAATTAAATACAAAAGGCACAATGCCGCCTTAAGTACAAGAGTAGAGACTCTTCTTACAGTCGGTGCCTAGAGCATTCCCTGTGAGACCAGTATTAGTTTCCGATACACCACTGCAGGTTCAATGTATTCCTTGGAACTTCACATTGACGATGAAACACAGAGATCGCATCGGAATCGAATACAAAAGGCACAATGCCGCCTTAAGTACAAGAATAGAGACTCTTCTTACAGTCGGTGCTTTGAGCATTCCCTGTGAGACCAGTATTAGTTTCCGATGCACCACAGCAGGTTCAATGTATTCCTTGGACCTTCACATTGACGATGAAACACAGAAATCGCATCGGAATTAAATACAAAAGGCACAATGCCGCCTTAAGTACAAGAATAGAGACTGTTCTTACAGTCGGATCTTTAAGCAGTCCCTGTGAGACCAGTATTAGTTTCCGATACACCACTGCAGGTTCAATGTATTCCTTGGAACTTCACATTGACGATGAAACACAGAAATCGCATCGGAATCAAATACAAAAGGCACAATGCCGCCTTAAGTACAAGAATAGAGACTCTTCTTACAGTCGGTGCTTTGAGCATTCCCAGTGAGACCAGTATTAGTTTCCGATACACCTCTGCAGGTTCAGATTATTTCTTGGACCTCCACATTGACGATGAAACACAGAAATGGGATCGGAATTAAATACAAAAGGCACAATGCCGCCTTAAGTACAAGAATAGAGACTCTTCTTACAGTCGGTGCTTTGAGCATTCCCTGTGAGACCAGTATTAGTTTCCGCTACACCTCTGCAGGTTCAGTTAATCCCTTGGACCTTAAAATTGACGATGAAAAACAGAAATGGCATCGGAATTAAATACAAAAGGCACAATGCCGCCTTAAGTACAAGAATAGAGACTCTTCTTACAGTCGGTGCTTTGAGCATTCCCTGTGAGACCAGTATTAGTTTCCGCTACAACTCTGCAGGTTCAATGTATTCCTTGGACCTTCACATTGACGATGAAACGCAGAAATCGCATCGGAATTAAATACAAAAGGCACAATGCCGCCTTAAGTACAAGAATAGAGACTCTTCTTACAGTCGGTGCTTTAAACAATCCCTGTGAGACCAGTATTAGTTTCCGATACGCCACTGCAGGTTCAATGTATTCCTTGGACCTTCAAATTGTCGATGATACACAGAAATCGCATAGGAATTAAATATAAATGGCACAATGCCGCGTTAAGCACAAGATTAGAGACTCTTCTTACAGTCGGTGCTTTGAGCATTCCCTGTGAGACCAGTATTAGTTTCCGATACACCACCGCAGGTTCAATGTATTCCTTGGACCTTCACATTGACGATGAAACACAGAAATCGCATCGGAATTAAATCCAAAATGCACAATGCCGCCTTAAGTACAAGAATAGAGACTCTTCTTACAGTCGGTGCCTTGACCATTCCCTGTGAGACCAGTATTAGTTTCCGCTACACCTCTGCAGGTACAGTTTATTCCTTGGACCTTCACATTGACTATGAAACACAGAAATGGCATCGGAATTAAATACAAAAAGCACAATGCCGCCTTAAGTACAAGAATAGAGACTCTTCTTACAGTCGGTGCTTTGAGCATTCCCTGTGAGACCAGTATTAATTTCCGATACACCACTGCAGGTTCAATGTATTCCTTGGTCCTCCACATTGACGATGAAACACAGAAATTGCAACGGAATTAAATCCAAAACGCACAATGCCGCCTTAAGTACAAGAATACAAACTCTACTTACAGTCGGTACTTTGAGCATTCCCTGTGAGACCAGTATTAGTTGCCGATACACCACTGCATGTTCAGTGTATACCTTTGACCTTCACATTGACGATGAAATACAGAAATCGCATCGGAATCAAATACAAAAGGCACAATGCCGCCTTAAGTACAAGAATAGAGACTCTTCTTATAGTCGTTGCTTTGAGCATTCCCTGTGAGACCAGTAATAGTATCCGAAACACCACTGCAGTCTCAATCTATTCCTTGGACATACACATTGACAATGAAACACTGAAATTACATCGGAATTAAATACAAAAGGTACAATGCCGCCTTAAGTACAAGAATAGAGACTCTTCTTACCATCGGTGCTTTGAGCATTCTTTGTGAGACCAGTATTAGTTTCCGCTACACCTCTGCAGGTTCAATGTATTCCTTGGACCTTCACATTGACGATGAAACACAGAAATGGCATCGGAATTAAATACAAAAGGCACAATGCCGCCTTAAGTACAAGAATAGAGACTCTTCTTACAGTCGGTGCTTTGAGCAATTCCTGTGAGACCAGTATTAGTTTCCGATACACCACTGCAGGTTCAATGTATTCCTTGGACCTTCACATTGACGATGAAACACAGAAATGGCATCGGAATTAAATACAAAAGGCACAATGCCGCCTTAAGTACAAGAATAGAGACTCTTCTTACAGTCGGTGCTTTGAGCATTCCCTGTGAGACCAGTATTATTTTCCGATACGCCACTGCAGGTTCAATGTATTCCTTGGACCTTCACAATGACGATGAAACACAGAAATCGCATCGGAATTAAATACAAAAGGCACAATGCCGCCTTAAGTACAAGAATAGAGACTCTTCTTACTGTCGGTGCTTTGAGCCTTCCCTGAGAGACCAGTATTAGTTTCCGCTACACCTCTGCAGGTTCAGTTTATTCCTTGGACCTTCACATTGACGATGAAACACAGAAATGGCATCGGAATTAAATACAAAAAGCACAATGCCGCCTTAAGTACAAGAATAGAGACTCTTCTTACCGTCAGTGCTTTGAGTATTCCATGTGAGACAAGTATTACTTTCCGATACACCACTGCAGGTTCAATGTATTCCTTCGACCTTCACATTGACGATGAAACACAGAAATCGCATCGGAATTAAGTCCAAAACGCACAATGCCGCCTTAAGTAAAAGAATACAGACTCTACTTACAGTCGGTGCTTTGAGCATTCCCTGTGAGACCAGTATTAGTTTCCGCTACACCTCTGCAGGTTCAGTTTATTCCTTGGACTTTCACATTGACGATGAAACACAGAAATGGCATCGGAATAAAATACAAAAGGCACAATGCCGCCATAAGTACAAGAATAGAGACTCTTCTTACAGTCAGTGCTTTGAGCATTCCCTGTGAGACCAGTATTAGTTTCCGCTACACCTCTGCAGGTTCAATGTATTCCTTGGACCTTCACATTGACGATGAAACGCAAAAATCGCATCAGAATTAAATACAAAAAGCACAATGCCGCCTTAAGTACAAGAATAGAGACTCTTCTTACTGTCGGTGCTTTAAACATTCCCTGTGAGACCAGTATTAGTTTCCGACACGCCACTGCATTTCCAATGTATTCCTTGGACCTTCAAATTGACGATGATACACAGAAATCGAATAGGAATTAAATACAAAAGGCACAATGCCGCCTTAAGTACAAGAATAGAGACTCTTCTTACAGTCGGTGCTTTGAGCATTCCCTGTGAGACCAGTATTAGTTTCCGATACACCACTGCAGGTTCAATGTATTCCTTGGACCTTCACATTGACGATGAAACACAGAAATCGCATCTGAATTAAATACAAAAGGCACAATGCCGCCTTAAGTACAAGAATAGAGACTCTTCTTACAGTCGGTGCTTTCAGCATTCCCTGTGAGACCAGTATTAGGTTTCCGCTACACCTCTGCAGGTTCAGTTTATTCCTTGGACCTTCACATTGACGATGAAACACAGAAAAGGCATCGGAATTAAATACAAAAGGCACAATGCCGCCTTAAGTACAAGAATAGAGACTCTTCTTACAGTAGGTGCTTTGAGCATTCCCTGTGAGACCAGTATTAGTTTCCGATACACCACTGCAGGTTCAATGTATTCCTTGGACCTTCACATTGACGATGAAACACAGAAATCGCATCGGAATTTAATCCAAAACGCACAATGCCGCCTTAAGTACAAGAATACAGACTCTACTTACAGTCGGTGATTTGAGCATTCCCTGTGAGACCAGTATTTGTTTCCGATACACCACTGCATGTTCAATGTATTCCTTGGACCTTCACATTGACGATGAAATACAGACATCGCATCGGAATCAAATACAAAAGGCACAATTCCGCCTTAAGTACAAGAATAGAGACTCTTCCATACAGTCGGTGCTTTGAGCATTCCCTGTGAGAACAGTAATAGTATCCGATACACCACTGCAGGTTCAATCTATTCCTTGGACATGCACATTGACGATGAAACACTGAAATTACATCGGAATTAGGTACAAAAGGAACAATGCCGCCTTGAGTACAAGAATAGAGACTCTTCTTACCGTCGGTGCTTTGAGCATTCCCTGTGAGACCAGTATTAGTTTCCGATACACCACTGGAGTTTCAACGAAATCCTTGGACATTCTCATTGACGATGAAACACTGAAATTACATCGGAATTAAATACAAAAGTACAATGCCGCCTTAAGTACAAGAATAGAGACTCTTCTTACCGTCGGTGTTTTGAGCATTCCCTGTGAGACCAGTATTAGTTTCCGCTACACCTCTGCAGGTTCAATTTATTCCTTGGACCTTCACATTGACGATGAAACACAGAAATGGCATCGGAATTAAATACAAAAGGCACAATGCCGCCTTAAGTACAAGAATAGAGACTCTTCTTACAGTCGGTGCTTTGAGCATTCCCTGTGAGACCAGTATTAGTTTCCGATACACCACTGCAGGTTCAATGTATTCCTTGGACCTTCACATTGACGTTGAAACACAGATTGGCATCGGAATTAAATACAAAAGGCACAATGCCGCCTTAAGTACAAGAATACAGACTCTACTTACAGTCGGTACTTTGAGCATTCCCTGTGAGACCAGTATTAGTTTCCGATACACCACTGCAGGTTCAATGTATTCCTTGGACCTTCACATTGACGATGAAATACGAAAATCGCATCGGAATCAAATACAAAAGGCACAATGCCGCCTTAAGTACCAGAATAGAGACTCTTCTTATAGTCGGTGCTTTGAGCATTCCCTGTGAGACCAGTAATAGTATCCGATACACCACTGCAGTCTCAATCTCTTCCTTGTACATACACATTGACGATGAAACACTGAAATTACATCGGAATTAAATACAAAAGGAACAATGCCGCCTTAAGTACAAGAATAGAGACTCCTCTTACCGTCGGTGCTTTGAGCATTCCCTGTGAGACCAGTATTAGTTTCCGATACACCACTGGAGGTTCAATGAATTCCTTGGACATTCACATTGACGATGAAACACTGATATTACATCGGAATTAAATACAAAAGGTAAAATCCCGCCTTAGGTACAAGAATAGAGACTCTTCTTACAGTCGGTGCTTTAAACATTCCCTGTGAGACCAGTATTAGTTTCCGCTACACCTCTGCAGGTTCAGTTTATTCCTTAGACCTTCTCATTGACGATGAAACACAGAAATCGCATCGGAATGAAATACAAAAGGCACGATGCCGCCTTAAGTACAAGAATAGAGATTCTTCTTACAGTCGGTGCTTTGAGCATTCCCTGTGAGACCAGTATTAGTTTCCGCTACACCTCTGCAGGTTCAGTTTATTCCTTGGACCTTCACATTGACGATGAAACACAGAAATGGCATCGGAATTAAATACAAAACGCACAATGCCGCCTTAAGTACAAGAATAGAGACTCTTCTTACAGCCGGTGCTTTGAGCATTCCCTGTGAGACCAGTATTAGTTTCCGATACACCACTGCAGGTTCAATGTATTCCTTGGAACTTAACATTGACGATGAAACACAGAAATCGCATCGGAATCAAATACAAAAGGCACAATGCCGCCTTAAGTACAAGAATAGACTCTCTTCTTACAGTCGGTGCTTTGAGTTATCCCTGTGAGACCAGTATTTGTTTCTGATACACCTCTGCAGGTTCAGTTTATTCCTTGGACCTTCACATTGACGATGAAACACATAAATGGCATCGGAATTAAATACAAAAGGCACAATGCCGCCTTAAGTACAAGAATAGAGACTCTTCTTACAGTCGGATCTTTGAGCATTCCCTGTGAGACCAGTATTAGTTTCCGATACAACACTGCAGGTTCAATGTATTCCTTGGAACTTCACATTGACGATGAAACACAGAAATGGCATCGGAATTAAATACAAAAGGCACAATGCCGCCTTAAGTACAAGAATAGAGACTGTTCTTACAGTCGGATCTTTGAGCATTCCCTGTGAGACCAGTATTAGTTGCCGATACACCACTGCAGGTTCAATGTATTCCTTGGAACTTCACATTGTCGATGAAACACAGAAATGGCATCGGAATTAAATACAAAAGGCACAATGCCGCCTTAAGTACAAGAATAGAGACTCTTCTTACAGTCGGTGCTTTGAGCATTCCCTGTGAGACCAGTATTAGTTTCTGATACACCATTGCAGGTTCAATGTATTCCTTGGAACTTCACATTCACGATGAATTACAGAAATCGCGTCGGAATCAAATACAAAAGGCACAATGCCGCCTTAAGTAGATGAATAGAGACTCTTCTTACAGTCGGTGCTTTGAGCATTCCCTGTGAGACCAGTATTAGTTTCCGCTAAACCTCTACAGGTTCAATGTATTCCTTGGACCTTCCCATTGACGATGATACACAGAAATAGCATCGGAATTAAATACAAAAGGCACAATGCCGCCTTAAGTACAAGGATAGAGACTCTTCTTACAGTCGGTGCTTTGAGCATTCCCTGTGAGACCAGTATTAGTTTCCGATATACCACTGCACGTTCAATGTATTCCTTGGAACTTCACATTGACGATGAAACACAGAAATCGCATCGGAATCAAATGCAAAAGGCACAATGCCGCCTTAAGTACAAAATAGAGACTCTTCTTACAGTCGTTGCTTTGAGTTATCCCTTGAGACCAGTTTTTGTTTCCGATACACCTCTGCAGGTTCAGTTTATTCCTTGGACCTTCACATTGACGATGAAACACAGAAATGGCATCGGAATTAAATACAAAAGGCACAACGCCGCCTTAAGTACAAGAATAGAGACTCTTCTTACAGTCGGTGCTTTGAGCATTCCCTGTGTGACCAGTATTAGTTTCCGATGCACCACTGCAGGTTCAATGTATTCCTTGGACCTTCACATTGACGATGAAACACAGAAATCGCATCGGAATTAAATACATAAGGCACAATGCCGCCTTAAGTACAAGAATAGAGACTGTTCTTACAGTCGGACCTTTGAGCATTCCCTGTGAGACCAGTATTAGTTTCCGATACACCACTGCAGGTTCAATGTATTCCTTGGAACTTTACATTGACGATGAATCACAGAAATCGCATCGGAATCAGATACAAAAGGCACAATGCCGCCTTAAGTACAAGAATAGAGACTCTTCTTACAGTCGGTGCTTTGAGCATTCCCTGTGAGACCAGTATTAGTTTCCCATACACCCCTGCAGGTTCAGCTTATTCCTTGGACCTTCACATTGACGATGAAACACAGAAATGGCATCGGAATTAAATACAAAAGGCACAATGCCGCCTTAAGTACAAGAATAGAGACTCTTCATACAGTCGGTGCTTTGAGCATTCCCTGTGAGACCAGTATTAGTTTCCGCTACACCTCTGCAGGTTCAGATTATTCCTTGGACCTTCACATTGACGATGAAACACAGAAATGGAATGGGAAGTAAATTCAAAAGGTACAATGCCGCCTTAAGTACAAGAATAGAGACTCTTCTTACAGTCGGTGCTTTAAGCATTCCCTGTGAGACCAGTATTAGTTTCCGATACACCATTGCAGGTTCAATGTATTCCTTGGACCTTCACATTTACGATGAAACACAGAAATCGCATCGGAATTAAATACAAAAGGCATAATGCCGCCTTAAGTACAAGAATAGAGACTCTTCTTACAGTCGGAGCTTTAAGCATTCCCTGTGAAACCAGTATTAGTTCCCACTACACCTCTGCAGGTTCAGTTCATTCCTTGGACCTTCACATTGACGATGAAACACAGAAATCGCATCGGAATTAAATACAAAAGGCACAATGCCGCCTTAAGTAGAAGAATAGAGACTCTTCTTACAGTCGGTGCTTTGAGCATTCCCTGTGAGACCAGTGTTAGTTTCTGATACACCATTGTAGGTTCAATGTATTCCTTGGAACTTCACATTGACGATGAAACACAGAAATCGCATCGGATTCAAATACAAAAGGCACAATGCCGCCTTAAGTACAAGAATAGAGACTCTTCATACAGTCGGTGCTTTGAGCATTCCCTGTGAGACCAGTATTAGTTTCCGATACACCACAGCAGGTTCAATGTATTCCTTGGACCTTCACATTGACGATGAAACACAGAAATCGCATTGGAATTAAATACAAAACGCACAATGCCGCCTTAAGTACAAGAATAGAGACTCTTCTTACAGTCGGTGCTTTGAGCAATCCCTGTGAGACCAGTATTAGTTTCCGCTACACCTCTGCAGGTTCAATGTATTCCTTGGACCTTCCCATTGACGATGATACACAGAAATCGCATCGGAATTAAATACAAAAGGCACAATGCCGCCTTAAGTACAAGAGTAGAGACTCTTCTTACAGTCGGTGCCTAGAGCATTCCCTGTGAGACCAGTATTAGTTTCCGATACACCACTGCAGGTTCAATGTATTCCTTGGAACTTCACATTGACGATGAAACACAGAGATCGCATCGGAATCGAATACAAAAGGCACAATGCCGCCTTAAGTACAAGAATAGAGACTCTTCTTACAGTCGGTGCTTTGAGCATTCCCTGTGAGACCAGTATTAGTTTCCGATGCACCACAGCAGGTTCAATGTATTCCTTGGACC